>NW_008794951.1:4397666-4397935 GCF_000699145.1 Aptenodytes forsteri
CGCGGGGGCCGGGGCAGTGTCTCCCCTGGGGTCGGTGGCGGGGCGGGGCCGCGTCAGGCCCGGTCCCTCAGGGGCCGGCGGGAAAAGGGGCCGGAGGAAGGGCTGGAGGGAGAAGATGGCCGGTTGCCGGTCCTGGGCCCCCCCGCTGCAGAGGGGCAGGGAGAAGGCCTGGCCGAGTTTTGGAGCCCTTGACCTTCATGGGGTTTCTCATGTCGTTCTCGTTTTTCTCCTTCTCCCTCCTCCCCCCCCCCCCCTCTCTCCTCCCCTAA
>NW_008794951.1:4398243-4403887 GCF_000699145.1 Aptenodytes forsteri
CCCCCCCTTTTTCCTTGCATGAGAGAGGCATTTCAAAGGACATCCCACAGGGAAAAGGAAGGTTTGATGAAGTTTCCGGCACACTCCGTGTGGGATGGGGCCTGCTGGTGCCCGTGGTAGCATGACACCCAGGCGCAGAGGAGCCCCGTGGGGATGTGCATCCTGGCAGGGCTGGGGGCAGCTGCCTGCCCTGGGCCAGCTGCCACCCTCGGGGTGGTACGTAGAGCTGAGGTCAGTGTAGCCCAACACTTGGTACTAGCTTAACAGCCCTGTGCTCCAACGGATGCCCTGGCAGAGTTAGATTTGCAGCTTGTTGGAAGAGGAGACGTCAGAAGAAATCACGGATCTGTCTTGCTTTGGCAAGATGCTCATTTCCAAATCCCTTTTCCTGCGTGCATCTGAGGCTGTCTGAAATGAGCTCCTGCTAAGGCATTTCTGATCACTTGTTTTAAAAACAAGCATATGATTTGATGGAGCTTGACAGGAGGAGTAGGTCAGGAAAGTGACAGGGCATTGACTGCTGTATAATAAACTTTATTTCATGAGACCTTCAAGGTATGGAGCTGAGTTTCTATTTTTAATTCTTGCCTGTTTGTATCATTACGTTCTGCAGGGACCCCAGCTACCACTGAGCCCTCTGTTGTGGTGGTAGCTATTCAGACTAGAACTGACTCCTTCATACTCTGGTGGCGTCTGTCATTGACCCTGTCAAGGAGAAATGCTACAGGGAAACAGAGTAAAGTTGTTCCTGGGTGGAATATGGTTCTTGGGTGTTTTGCATGAGTTGCATCTCTCTGGGTTTTCTAGGCTCTCTCTAATTGTGTCATCATAAAGCAAGCTTTATTAAAAATGAAGCATAATTGTCTTGTTGAAACATTTATTCATTCTACCGGACAAAAACACAAAGTCCAGACTTTTGGCTGATGAATTTCAGATGTAGAAATAGCCCTCCCAGCTGGAGGTGGGGCATTCTTCATTGGCATCTGAATCACTTGCAGGGTGCAAGGAAAGTGTAAAAAGAAAGCATCACAAAATCCCAGATTCTCTTCTAGGCATATCATAATATTATAGATAGATAGATAGATAGGTAATGTTAGGCTTCGGCTTAGAACCAAGGGTGATATTTTGCAACCTCGGAAGTCTTGTGGTCATCAGGCTAGATGGGCCATTCTCTGCCCTGGTATCTTTGGAAGCCAAGGAAGCTGAGCTGGTATGAAGGTTGTCTTTCTGTGTGATAAAATTCATTTAAGAACTGTGACTAAAGTGAAACAATAAGAACTAGAATTAGTTTTTTAGATTTAAAAACATCCTCATAGGCTTACAGCTGGACAGACAGCTGGGGCCTCCTAGTGCCCTTCGGTTTTTGTTGAAGGTGAGGCTTCCATCACTAGTCTTCTGTCCTTGATGGCATTTGACAACGTGGAAAAACACTCGAATGGGATAGTTCCTGTAGCATGCTTTTTTTTATGTGGCATTGCACATTTTATTTCTGTAGCTTTTCTCATAATGTTAGGTTCATACAGATTTCATCTGTGCAAGTTATGTTTTTCACTGGACAGAAACAAAAAGAGATGTTATTGAATTAAAATTATGATTAAGAAAGATTAACAAGAAAATTGGAAAAAATGCAGTTACATTTGTGTTTGCAGGCTTGAAAATATTCAAACCTCCTAGGTATAAGCTAGCATAATTTGCTATGCCTGATTTTAATTTCATATTGCTATGTGTCACTTAAGAAAATTAGCACTTACTTCAGAAAAAAACAATGAACAGCTGTTATCTTATGAGGTCATCGCAAATGTGCCAAGTAAAATCTTGTTCTCCTGAACAGCATTTTTCAGCTGGTGAGACAAGGCTGGAGGTGACTGGGGAGTTACGAGTGAAAGGGGCAGGCAGCAGTGCAAGACTAAGTCTTGAGGGAAGAGAGGGGCAAAGCCTCAAGACGGGAATGGGAAGAAAGATGAACAGTGCTGCAGGGTTTGGGTAACAGTAATGGGGACTAGCTGAGGAGGCAGTAGCAAAGGATTCCCAAGAATACAGGAGTACACTTAGTAAGTCAGACTTTAAGGAGGGGAGATGTGAGTTTTGAGGAAGCAGCCAATAGCTGGAGAAGGTACAGACCAGGGAGAAAAAAGATGAAAGCAGAGGCTTTTACCTGAAGGAAGGCTGGGAATTCTGGTGCTGTCCTAGGTTTAGAAAGAAGGCTGCAGTTGGATTTGTTTGTATGACCCTTCTGGATTGACTGTTACAGCAGGACCAATTTGTAATCTGTAGATGATACAGTTAGCTCTTAGGCTTGTGTCCACACACAACATAGTTCTGAGTTGGCTAGAGTGGATAAAAATGGACAGAAATATCTTGTGCTGGTTTTGCTTAGCCTTGGCTCTCTTCCTGCAGGTATGCACCTGCTTAGCTTTACATTTCATTTTCTTTCCTTTCTTAGACCTCACCTAAGGATACAGATCCTGTGACCTGTTTGACTGGTTCTACTTCCTGGTAATTCGGCATGCAATAGGCTGTCCCAAAGTATGTTGCTGTATGTCTGGCAGTGCAACCACGTGACCGTGTCCTCTGGTTGTTCTGTCTTCTGCAGAGCCACTATGGGAGAGCTACTCAGGTTTTCTAGAGTGTATTGATGAGAATATAGCAAGGCAAAATGGCCCATGTGCTGAAGCACAGTTATGATGACACAAAACCTGTATTGTGAATGCACATGCCATAACCAAGGTCTAGTGAGATTAAGCATGTTGGTCACAAAGATGTTGCTTTGGTTATGGTTTAGACAGGACCTTAGTAGGAGATGGGTATTCCTGGATTAGTTATACGAATGAGTATTTGGTGTCATAAAATACCAATCTTTCACTGAAATGTCAGAAAACAAATTATTTGTTTTTTGCTTCCATTGTTTCAATTTGCCTCTTTCTGCTTGAGAAATTTGTCAAATGCAACTGTGAGAGGAGAAAAACTTATCAATGAAACACATGGTTGGAACTAGTGTTCCCTGCTTGTTTTATGTGCCGTGCTTGGAAAGGTAGGGAAAAACCCTGACTCTTCAAGTCCTGGATTTTCTGCGGCAGTTATTGCCATCCTGAATCTGTAGAAGGCTCCTGGTGGTATTCCTGCTTTTTAAAAGATGTAGCTTGTTGTCTGCATCATTGCTAGCTAGCTCGCAGGCATAGGAGTTTGGAGGAAGGGGAGACAAAACTAGGCTTGTGTGTGTGCTCTGGGGAAATTTTCCTTATCTGGTATCTGTCAAAAGGAATAATGTTGAAGTATTATCAAGTAGTGGATGTCAATGGCAAGGACCTTGTCTCTAACAGAATTTCCTGGTGGACCAATTAAAAAAGTACTTGGTGATCTTTGTACAAACTTAAAGAAATTTATTTTGGTAGGAACTGCAGGACAGGAGAGGAAACATGCTGTAGCTAGACTCGGCATGCAGCAAAGAAGATGCTTGCTTTTCAAAACTTAAAGGTCTGTGCTGTGACATCACTAAATATACAGTAGTAGAATAAATGGTAGAAATCATTTACACCTGCTGGTGTTTTAGCACACTGAGCTTTTGGTGTGGCTTGCTTGCTGCAGGTCCTCAACTGTGATAGTAATCAAAAGGAAAACTCACTAGATTAATGAAGATCTGAAATGATCTACGCTGCATATTTTTTTCAGCAGCTGTAGCAAAGATTATTTTGCAGTGCATATATTTGTGAGACAAATAGCACTACTCTGCTAAGAAGCATATTTACATTTGGGGATGACAGGTGGGAAAATGACCAGCACGTGCTACCCAATTCATGCTATACAGCTTTTTAGCTATACAGAAGCAAAGATAAGGAGGAGTTGTGATATTTGTGATACTTTTCTCTGTACCGACCAACGAGACTAATACTTACCTTTTTTCAGAGTTACGCTTCTAATTTTCCCTTCTTTCAAGGATATCTTTATTGCGACAGATAGGCAAGATAGATCGCCACACAAGGGCTTGGATACACACGTTAGTTTAATGAGTTATCATTGTCTTACCTGAGTCGTAACCACTGACCATAATGTACTTGAGTTATTGTGAATGGAGATGAAATCTTTTTTCACTGAGGGCTTAAACTAACCTGTTTTACATCTCAATTGACTAAGAACATTTGCATGTTGCAATACTGCCCATGCTCAGTATTTCATTAAGCTGAGGTTTCTTAGTCATGAGATCAAGTTCACTTGAAAGAGAGAGTTCTGTGCTTAATTTGAGGAAATAGAAAAAAGGGTCATATTCACAAGTTGACATTCATGTATTTTAAATCAAATACACAGAGACGATGGCTTTTCATGGTTTATATGGTATGTATTTGTATCTTAGTTTATCTAGTGAAAACTGGGGCTTCAGTCTTTTTTTTTTTTGAAACTGAACCAAAATGTAAAACTATCTGCTGTTACGGAATGAAGCTTTATCATGTCTCTGTAAATAATATTTACCATAGTAGGGATTTACAGTTTGGGTCTCCTACATTGTAATTTGGCAACAGTTCACTCTGGATGTGTGTTTCTCCCCTGGAATGATATCCTGCGCCAGAGAAGCCTTTGTGGAAGTCACATAGCATCTGCTGTGTTACTCTGGTAGTTTTGGTTTCAATGAACCTGCATCTTCTGATTTTTTTAAAAAGGTTTTGCTGAAAAATACAGTCCATTTAAATCGTAGTTGGGTTACTTGAATTTGTCTTTGCTTGCTTATGCAATGGATTTCAGTTCTGTAGTAAATCTGTATATTTCATATACTATTCCTATTGATTTTATTCCTTGCAGTTATATCTAGGTATTACAGTGCCTTTCAGATTTATTTTTCTTTTTAATTCACAATTTATTAACAGGTTGACTTTATGGTACAAAAACAACTAAAAAAATTCATTTGAAGTTCATTATTTTTATTCTTCACATTTATACTTCTTCAAACCTAGAAATTTTAGTTGTCAGGACATAGCTATTTAAAACCTCTCTTAAGGTTGCTCTAGGCTTTCTTGCTGTGAGGTATCCTCTGTAGGATTCTATGGAGTCTCTTCATGTACCTAAGAACTGTATGCTGAAAGCTTAGGAGAATGCCTGTAAATGGTTTTAGCTCTTGAAGTATGAGAAAATGAAGGATGTTTGCTATTGTATGTTGTTTGCGTGGCAAGGTTTCAGGGGCGGGGGGGCTGCATGGGGTGTTGAAGTATGAGAAAATGAAGGATGTTTGCTATTGTATGTTGTTTGCGTGGCAAGGTTTCAGGGGCGGGGGGGCTGCAAGGGGTGGCTTCTGTGAGAATATGCCAGAAGCTTCCCCTGTGTCTGATAGAGCCAATGCCAGCCGGCTCCAAGATGGACCCGCTGCTGGCCAAGGCTGAGCCCATCAGTGACGGTGGTAGCGCCTCTGGGATAATGTATTTACGAAGGGGAAAAAACTGCTGCACAACAGCAGCTGGGAGAGAGGAGTGAGAATAGGAGAGAGACACAGCTCTGCAGACACCAAGGTCAGTGAAGGAGGGGGAGGAGGTGCTCCAGGCACCAGAGCAGAGATTCCCCTGCAGCCCGTGGTGAAGAGCATGGTGAGGCAGGCTGTCCCCCTGCAGCCCATGGAGGTCCACAGTGGAGCAGATATCCACCTGCAGCCCGTGGAGGACCC
>NW_008794951.1:4404162-4443388 GCF_000699145.1 Aptenodytes forsteri
TGTGTGATGAACTGACCGCAACCCCCATTCCCCATCTCCCTGCACCGCTGAGGGAGGAGGAGGTAGAGAAAATCGGGAGTGCAGTTGAGCCCAGGGAGAAGGGAGGGGTGGGAGGAAGGTGTTTTAAGATTTTGTTTTATTTCTCATTACCCTACTCTGATTTGATTGGCAATACATTAAATTAATTTCCCCAAGTCGAGTCTGTTTTGCCCATGATGGTAATTGCTGAGTGATCTCCCTGTCCTTATCTTGACCCATGAGCTTTTTGTTGCATTTTCTCTCCCCTGTCCAGTTGAGGAGAGGAGTGATAGAGCGGCTTGGTGGGCACCTGGCGTCCAGCCAAGGTCAACCCACCACACCTATCTATCACAAACTTACTTGTTTTACAGTATTTTTTCCCCTTTGGTTGTGCTCTGATTAGCCTTTGAATTCTTCAAATTGTAGAAGTGAGCAGTAATTGCCAAAATGACACTGTCTGTAGCTGCAGAATATCACTTTCTGCAGTTGTTGCCACTCAGGGAGAGCTTTTACAGTAATTTCAAACAGCTCTTTTTTATGATGATGTAAATAAACTAAGAGCGAGAACTCAATTGTACATCGAAGTGTCTACTTTCCAGAATCCTTAGTGTAATGGGGCTGACCAGTGTTGTGCTAATAGAACATTTCTGTTTGTAAGGAACTCTTACAGTCTTCTAAATGTTTTATGTCCCTTAACACTTCTAATGTAGCAAATCAGGAGGCTGTCTGATCCAGTTTTAATAGAATTAATTATTGACCTCAAAGGTACTCTTATGCATTAGAGGAGAGAACAGGTTTGTGCTGACTATGCTTCAGAACAATAGTGCTCTTTTAAAAAAAGACAACAGCATGTTTTTTTTGCTTCCGATTCTTCATCAGTAAAATGAAACTTATATTATTCTGTTTGCCTTACACTAGTCCCACAAAGGATAGGAAGTAGTCAGATTGCTGGGTATGATATACACATTTAAAATAAAGAAGAATGTTAGCAGTAAAAAAGATGTAATTGACAGCTATTCCAGGGGAAAAAAAAAAAATCTTTGAGATTGTTGGTTGAAAAGGACCAAAAAAAAAAAGCGAATATTAATAGTCTTTTGATGTACTTGGTGAAATAAATATAGAAAAGCAAAGTAGTGTTGCCCCCAAATGGCAAAATGCTGGGCAGTTATTTTCATGTAACATACTGGCTTTATTGCCATAAATTGGTACAGCTGAGAGCAAAATTCATTGCTCTGCAGCGAATGTTGATATTTTGCTAACCAAGTGTTTAGAGACTTTTGGGAAGAACTCATCCTTATTTCAAAGCTATTCTGGATTCCTTGCCCTTTATTTTGTTCTAGGGTATTTTACCCTATTTATTTAAGTATCTAGGGTATTTCCCAGTAGTTTTACTCAAGTAGCTATGAAACTGAAAATGTTTTCTAAAAGCAGAGCCCTTTCTCTGTGTAAATATGCACCTTCCATATCTACAGCTGAAGTCATTCCCCGAGTGAGGCAAGAGGATGATTTAGGTGGAATCCCCAGCAGAAACTGTGGGGTGTAGCTTTGAGCAGAGATGAGAATAGATGACCTTCTGTAGGTTGTCCCTAAAGTTGGTTGTTTGAGAGCAACGTGTACTGCATTTCATTAGCAAGGGATTGGCAACTATGGCCTGAGCTGCTTTTTCCCCTTGCCTCCCTTATGGAGATAATGCTAGTTTCTGGGCTGCGCAGTTACTGATTCTTTTGTTGCCTACTCCTTTATTTTACAATTAATATCC
The DNA here is from genome assembly GCF_000699145.1 of Aptenodytes forsteri. Taxonomy (NCBI): domain Eukaryota; kingdom Metazoa; phylum Chordata; class Aves; order Sphenisciformes; family Spheniscidae; genus Aptenodytes; species Aptenodytes forsteri. The sequence goes on from NW_008794951.1 coordinate 4,405,940, forward strand.
TTGTCATTATACAGGTGAATTTTAAATCTCTGCAACCCTGGAAGTGAATCATTCTTCAGTAGGCTTGTATGAATGGAGTTAGTAGAGTGCCAGCAAACCGCTCAGCAGTGGTCTTACTTGCCTGGGTGAACATGGTTCTTGATTTCCTGTTGGGAAACAGCAGTAAAAGGGAGTACTTGCTGAGAAGCACCCAACTACTTGTAGTTATGGAAACCCTAACTGATAATACAGTATTCAAAAAATTCGCAGCTCATAGAGCACTTTCAGGACTAGGGTAAGAAGGTGAGACTCTGCTGATTCCTCGCAATTATGCCAGTGGCCATAGCCATGGAATTAGTTCGTAAGGTATTGAGTATTTATCGGCTTAAGCGCAAACCTGTAATCTATGTCACATTCGTGGACCAAGCAGTATTGACTAGTGGGACTGTTGAAGTGACTGGTACTAACCTGGTGCAGTTTCTTGTATCTAAAATCTAATGACCTTCCAAGTAGACAGAAACTTACGGCATTTTGAGGAGTGCTGCTTCCTAGTGCACTGTTCTAATCATTCTCTCAAGCTGAGTGGTTGCGTTAACCTTATAAATGGTGACTAATGTCCTTGTACTGTATATCATAACAGTAAATGATATTAGGAGAATTATGAATGAAATACTAAAACATTTGCTGAAGCAAAGCCAACTTTGAGATCAGCTCAGTGTTATGACTCACTCAGTAAGCTAAAGCTCTTTAAACAGACATAAATGTTGTTATCTATTCAATGTCTGACTTCAGTTAGAAACTACAAAAAAATTCTACTTTCCAACAGTAGCTTACAATCTATGAATTGCAGACAAGACAAGATAGTATTTTTGATTGATGTAACGTACTGGTCTTTGGGTTTTTTTTTGTGTTTTTCATTATTATTCACTTCCATTTTTTTTTTTAAGAGAAGCAAAAGCATTCTGAAACTTGAGTAGCCACAGTAAGGTAGCCACAGTAAGGTAGTCACACAGGCTCTATGCTGAAAGTGTATCCTTAGGAAACCATGTTCTGAGGATGATTGTCTAGACTTCTCAATTTTATCTTACTTTGCTTTCTTGTATTCTGTCACAATCGTTATTTTTCAGAATTTGAGAAAGGGTTAATGGAAAGAAAGTGTAACAAAAAGTACCAGAAGCCAACCTAAAAATTCTGAAATAGCTTTTGAGGGATGCATTTGAAATGATCTAAATCTAATGCTTCTGTGGAATATTAAAAACCTGAATCAAAAGATCATTTTCCGTTAAACATGGAAGGGTACTTAGAGGTGCTATAAGGGATATATTAACTTTGCATACAAGCTCTCTACCCTAATAGTATTTTTTTGGGAATGCCCTGCATCCATGATCTCAGCAGGTTTGTGGAACAGACTTTACAGCATCTCTTTGGGTACCTGCATCTCTCATATTTTTTTGGGTAATCTCATCTCTTATTTTGCAGTTCTTCTGTAGGAGAGTAAAAGCTCTGTGTGATTGCTTTGGTAGCTTTGCTTTAGTTGAACTTTCCATTTATATGGCCATGCTAGAAGGATGGCAAGCATAGGAAATACAGGAAGGAAGCATAAGATATTGTAGCTTGTATGTTTGTTTCTGTTGTAACAAGAAGAAAAAGTTTTACTTGTGCATTAGGATCCAAAGGCTTGTATTTCTTCTGTATGGATTTTTCTTCTTTTAGAATTCCCTGATTCTTAGATTTGAAAGGAACTTTTAAGATATCTGGGCTAATATTTTTATTACTGTGCAGAAAGAATGATTTTGGCAGCCCAAATAAAATGCATACTCATTTTCTCAGGAAACTTTTTGCACCCAGTTATGAAGAAATGAAGTATGTCTCAATGAAATGAGTATATTTTGATCTGAACTCTGTTTAATAGGAGCGAATTCAATATCTAGTGGCAGGGAGGTGACATGGCCATTGTATCTTGGGTGTAGAATCTATATGGGTATAATGCACTTCATGTAATATACTTATGCATGTGATGGTAGGATGAAATATTAGTGTTCCATATTTTATGTAGGAGTCATCTGATAGACTGTTTATGAAGAATGGCAGGCATTTTCTAGCTATATGTGGTATGAGCAGCAAAACTTTTGTATGTACAGAAAGTATGATGTGGTGTTCTCATGTAAAAATGGTGGGATTTTTATAAAAATCAGACATAATGGAATTAGTCTCCTAAGAGATGTTTCCTGTGACTGGAAAACAGAACAACAGTAAATGACTAATTAAGAGGTAGTTCAATTACTGCTTGTGCTCGTTGAAGGCTGGGAACTACCATGTTAGGTTTCAGGTTATCCTCTGGTTTACCATACTACATGGCTATCGCTTCCAAGGGGGTCATCTCAAAAAACTTCTTCACCCTCATTTTGTGCTTATAATGGTTTTTACTAGATCAAAATATCATCACCTCCCAAAGAAGTTCCTCTGGGAGCACTTTTTGCTTTACTCATTTGTGCTTCTTATTTTCTCAGAGTTCATTAGTCCTTACTTGGACTAATTCCTATACACTACATTCCTATTCACTAAGAAAGGAATCAGAAGTGAGTGTACATTTCAAAACCTTAGTTTCACTATGCTCTATACGTTTTCTTGAATGCAACAGGTCTTCTCGTGGGAACATTAGATGCTGTGTTGGATTCTACATCGAAAGTCGCCCCATTTCGCATCCTGCATCAGACACCAGACTCTCAAGTCTACTGGTCCATTGCATGCGGTACGTACTATGATTTAGACGCTGAGTTTATAAAGTGAAAGACGAGGGTACAAAGTGCAGGATCCACTTTTGGGTTAATCCTCTCGCTTCATTATTCATTCCCATGACCTCTAAATGTTTAAAATTATTTGCAAACCTGAGATTGACAGTAGTATGTGGTTCCAGTTTTTCAGAATATATCTATGGACTTCATATTACAACTTCCAATTGCCTGCTTTCTGCAGTAGTCCATCAGGTACTAAAGCCTTGGTGCTCTCTTAGAATAACATAGGCGCAATCTTTTCTTCTGTAAGCTGCAAGTGTAACTTGGCACAGTTCAGGATGATAGGGATAAGTTGACCCTTGGGCGTACTAAGTGTGCTGTAGGTAGGAATAACAGGAACTGCTTATCCTAATGTTTTTTTCTACTTTATCTTTGCTTGTTAAAATGAGCCAGGTTCCCAGTCATGATCAGAGCTGAATTATTCCTCATGTCTGTTGCTCTTGTAGTGTAAGAAGTTTTCTTTCTCATGTTGCGTTATTAATCAGTAGGAAATGGAAAAGAAAATTGACCTTGAGAATGGAGTATGTGATTTTTACTAGAGCATGCTTTTTGATAGCGGGCATGGGTTTATTTTGTTGTGTTTTTTTTTAAATTTTTGTAGCTTCTCCTGAAAATAAAGTCTTAATTCCTTTATACAGGATGCTTAACTACTGGGTGTCCAAAGAGATCTCCATTCCAAAAGTTGACAGGACTCTCTTATTCTTTACGTGCATTATTGGTTTTTCTTCTGAGGCATGGTCTTGTCTTTATATTGAAATTAACTAATATTGTCATGTGGTCTAATGCTAAAAAGTCACTGTTGTGGAATTAATCTATTTCTTAGGCTTATTGAGAACTCTGAAAACATCTATAATTACAGTGAAAAAGAACCATATGTTTTAGTCCATTTTTCCAGGCTTTAATTTTTTTTAATTAGTAGTGTTCTTTAAAGAAACAAGGCTCCATCTAGACTTCTTTGGGCTCTAGGCCTTCCTTTTAGTTGCCTGTTGTAAAAGATGAGCTTTGCAGGAAATCTGTCATTCTGCGAACACTTACATACATGAGTAATTCCACTAGTAAGTGCTGTGCTGTTTTTACATTGGATTTTGCTGTTATCACCGTATTATGAATCTTCATTGCTTCAGCTTAAATGAAAAATTGTGCCCCTTGCTGTCTTTTCTATACCGTTAGCTACTTTCAAAATTACAGATTTGTTCTTTTAGGTGTTTAGTTCATAGTTTACACATTTCATGCTGTAATGCTAATCTGCTCCTCTTCATGTTCTGCAAGGGCTTCTCTGAAGGGCAGTAGTCAGTGAGAGAACTGTTTAATAACAATTTAATGTAATTCATTACATGTCACATTAAAAGGGCAGCCTTATAAAGTTGATAGAATTTGAACAGTTTGTGAATTGGCAGTAAATAAAATTTTAGGACTACTCCTGAAGAAGTCAGAACTGATGACAGGCTGTCAAAAAGGTACTTTGATAAGTATGTTGGAAATACACTGGGGAATTCGAATGCTGTCAGGTCAGCCCTTGCAAAAATATGAAGGGTATTCTTCACCTTAGGACTGAATTTATATCAATTCTGTGCTGCGTAAGTATGCTTTACAACAAAAGGCTACATAATGTAGTTGTACTTTGTGTTAGAAAACAGATTGTTCCTTCTGTGAAGTGAAGAAATTGAAGAGACTACATTTTGTTCCTGCTGTTACATAAGGATTTGAAACAGTGCTCCTAAATCATTTAAATATTTATTAAAAAGTTTCATCTTTACTGTGTCACATCTGTGCCTCTGATTCACACTGTGACTCAAATAATTGGTCTACGTATGTAGTCTGAGAAAAATAATTAGTTTGTGATTTAATTGCTGTGTTAATTACTCTTCATATAATTTTTTAAAGTGGTGTTGCAAATCCACCCTGTGTAGTGCAGTCTAACTATTTAACCATATTTAGAACAATTTCTCATCTTTACTGTGTCACATCTGTGCCTCTGATTCACACTGTGACTCAAATAATTGGTCTACGTATGTAGTCTGAGAAAAATAATTAGTTTGTGATTTAATTGCTGTGTTAATTACTCTTCATATAATTTTTTAAAGTGGTGTTGCAAATCCACCCTGTGTAGTGCAGTCTAACTATTTAACCATATTTAGAACAATTTCTATTCATTCCCAAGGCAACTTTAACTAATTCTGTGGAGTCCATTGAAAGGTGTTTAATTAGTCTTTACAAAGTAAATTGAGAAAAAGAAATTGTTAAAGGTGTTTTCTTGCTTAGGGGTATTCATAGTATGTGATTACACTGACTGATTTTATTTGTGAGCATTCCTGTGGAGGATGAAACTGCCAATTAATTTATATTCTAGAATCCCTTTATTCAAACCTATGTAAATTCTTTCCCTCTCTTTCCCTCTCCCTGTCTCCCACCATCTGAGGGGGAGCCACCTATCTTTAAAGAACTCAGTATTGAATTTGCTGGACCTCTACTATTGTTTCACTAGTATCATCTCTGCTTATTACCTATTACCACGTGCATAATTTGTAATTGAGTATGTGAAAAGAATAAAATGAATTATCATAAGCATTTTGGAGTTGGCCTACCACATTTCTCTAATTATAAAAGTAGCTAGTGGCTAAGAGTGTTCCTTTGTATTTAAAGTAAACCAGTAATATAAATGTATTTCTGGAATGTTTAGGTGAGATAGGTTTTTCTTTGCTATAAAGTTGCAGTGACATTCACCATATAGTAGGTGATAGCTCTCTGAAACCTAGATTAAAAAGCAGTGTAAAGTAAATAAATTAACAAGGTTGGCTTCTCTCCAAGGTGTTTGAAAATGCAGTATTTATATTTTTGGAACATTGAATTTTATCTTGGCTCTATGGTTTCTACATTCCTTACGGTTATTGATAACAGTTTTTTTTAAGATACTCCTCCTTTTGCACATATGTAATGAAAGGAAAGAAAACAGTCCTTATTCCTGTGTGTTTGAGTCCCAGAGGGTCCAGAAGAAAAAAATAACTAATTCTTGTGGTGCCAAACGTTGTTTGAAGGATCGTTCAGCTTGTATGAATCAGTGAGCCTTTTTTCCTGCATCAGGAGTTAGTTCTGGTATATGTTTTCCATATGGGGTGCAGCTGTGCTTTCTTCCTCTTGTAGAAGCCTGCAACTGCATGAAAACAATGCGTTTGGAATTACAGCATAGGTGGAACTTTATTGTAGGTAGGATGACATTGTTTCCTGAACGGTGGTTGCCTAAGCTTTGGCGTGGTTAGAAATGTAGTTAAATTGTGACTTGATAAAGAATGAGATAAAACCATGACCTACACTGAGCACAAGTAAGTAGCAATTGATTGATTATTGTAAGCAGCGTAAATGGTTGTTTCAAGTATCCAAAGAGAAATCTTTGCTACCTTCCTGGTTACAATGATGTATTCTTTACATCCTTACACATGGTAGAAGGGATTTTGCACAGCAGGTCTAAGTCTTGGAGTTCTACTCTGGAAACTGTTGTGGGCCAGTGATCACAGCTGAGGATATCAAAGGCCCAGATTTCATTTTCTTCTTAGTCTCATGAATTGGATCTCACATTTCCCACCTTCTAGACTATTAGACTGGGAGTGTTCTAGCGATGCTCTGCCATCCATGTTGGGGAGGTACTGCTGAGCTGAAGGAACTGTCAGTCCAAGTCAGGCTTCAGCACTGAGCCACACAATGTTGACAAAGCTGAGATGCTTCTGGACGTAAAGGCTAGAAATATAGCTGCATAAAGGGCTTGAAAGATAAAAACACAGCAGTGCACATTTTTAAGGTACACCAAATACATTTTTAGCGTACACAAGAGCTGGACAATAAATTTGAGACTTGTGATTGGGACTTGTATATCTAAATTACTCTGTGATTCGGGAATTTACTAAGTATTCTCTTGACTAATATTTTTAGTGAAATGATTAAAGTCTGTTCTAATTTTAAGTAATACTAACTTTCTCTTTCAATCAGGATCCAGCAGAGAAGAAATAACAGAACACTGGGACTGGTTAGAACACAATGTTATGAATACTTTATCAGTATTTGATTCAAATGAAGATATTACGAGCTTTGTCCAGGGAAAGATAAGAGTAAGTAACAGGCACGTGACATAATTGGGAAAGGCTAAGTATTTTTTAGCTCTAAACGTACACGAATAACATGTCCTTTTTAGAATATCGAAGGACAGCATCGTAATGCTACATACTTCTGATTGAGTAGTATGTGGCTGTTAACTTCAACACACTCCATTGTTCCTGTTTATCTGCCCCACAGTTTAAGTAAGGTTGTTTGACATAAACTCTTCTTGGTAAATGATACACTGATGCCTTTAGATAGTGGTCTAAAACTGTTGATAAATTATTTCACAATAATTTTAATAATGCCTGGGAAATACATGGTATATTTTTGTGAAGGTGCAACAGCTCACTTTATGTATACTAAATATTTAGCCCAGGAATTCTTGTGATTAAGTGAGGAAAATATATCTATTTCAGAAGAGGAGACCTGGGAATGTGCGTCTTGCTCAAGTTGTGTGGGAAACTTGGTGGATGAGTCTGAAATAGCACATTTGATTTGTGACGTGTGTTTTGATCCTCAGACTATTCTTCCTGTTCTAAAACTTACTGTCCTGCTAGGAGAATGCTATGCTGTATGGATGCAGGTGCATATATGACACCCACCCACATGGATGCATATATAAAGTAACTGGTTCTTTTGTTTTAGGGTTTGATTGCTGAAGAGGGAAAAGGTTCGTTTGTAAAAGAAGACGATCCTGAGAAGTTTCGTGAAGGTCTTATGAAGTTTGAAAAGTGTTTTGGATTACCAGAGCAGGAGAAGTTGGTTACCTATTACTCATGCAGTTATTGGAAGGGCAGAGTGCCCTGTCAAGGGTGGCTTTATCTTAGTACCAACTTCCTTAGCTTTTACTCATTTTTGCTGGGAGCAGAAAGTAAGTAAGCCTCGATACTAAGCCTAGTCCCTTCACATTTTACTGTTTATCTTTCAGATTTGGGAGAATTCTTCCTATGTCCTAAGGGGGCTCTTTTGCCATGTGAGCAGATGTCAACACAGAATAGAAAAAACTGCAAATGTAAAATACTTTATGGAAATGAATACATTTGGGTAACTTACTACACAATGTCCATTAGTCTTCTTCCTCTACATAAGCTTCAGAGAGAAGGCAGACCTGTTGCAGTTGACTGTAACTAAAAGTTGTCCATCATCTTTAGTTCATGCTGCATATTAATTCAGTCTGTGAGGATTACAGTTATTCTTCACACACAGACTTAATATTTCACATGGGTACACTACGCACTCATGATAATTGCACATATCTTTTTTTTCCTGTGTAACATTAGTTTGAAATGCCTGAACAAATGCCTCTAATAGTGTGAGCTATGACTGTATTTATGTGAAAACTAGAAAGCATAAAGAAAGTAGGCTCCCTTCTAAGCTAATTTTCATTTGTATTGGGAAATGTCATAGCTAATGGGCGTGGTTCCTCTAAATGCCAATACATGATTGATTTACTTTAAGAAGCCTTATTGGTAAACTGTTAAAGTGGGGTAGCTTATATGATGGTGTTTGTTTCCAATTTGCAGTTTCACATGAGAGCGAAGAAAAGGTGGTGTAAGCTTGTATTTTCATACATGGTGTGTCTTTAATGTTTTTCTTTCTATAAAATTCTTTCTAATGGAATTATTTTATAGGAATTGTGAGGATAGTGTTTTTTGTGCTTGTGAGTTTGTAGCCCCTTCCAAGTGTGTTATCATTTAACTACATTGCTTAATTATATTTTATCAGTACTGTTGACTACTACTTTTCTTTTTTTAATACAAGGGCAGCAGCTAATGAGAAGTTGCTCACATCTGCTTATATTTGTATTTTCAGTAAAACTTATTATCTCCTGGGATGAAATATCAAAACTTGAGAAGACTTCCAATGTGATTCTGACAGAGAGCATTCATGTGTGCTCCCGTGGGGAAGATCACTATTTTTCCATGTTTTTGCACATTAGTGAAACGTTCCTTCTCATGGAGCAGCTGGCAAACTATGCTGTTAGGAGACTTTTTGACAAGGAGACATTTGAAAATGACCTAGTCCTTCATGACCCTCTGCAGATCACCAAGAGGTAATATATTACTTAGAGTCTATCTGCTCTGGGCCCAGAACTTTTTTAGGCAAAGGGGAAGAGAATCCTTGTCTCAAGGAGATATGTAAATGTCAGCAGAGCTGGTGTTCTCTTAAACAAGTGTCTCATTAAAATTTGGGATCAAAGCAATGTGAGGCATTGTAATTTGTTACTTTGCAGTATCAAAAGTCTATATGAAGGCAGGAAGTGATCAAACCCTCAGAGCTGGTTTTCAACCATTGGGTTTATAGTAGTTTGAATTTTTAAAAGGCATTCTAACAGCTGCATTTAGGATTAGAAAATTAAGAATGAAGCCGCAGTGTCTGCAAAGAGACCTGATGATGAGGAAGGATAAGGTGGAGAAGAAATCATTTAATAAACATGTGTAAATAATAACTGTGTGACTTTTCTGCCACTGGAGATGGCTGATAAAATCAATGAGTTGCAGATGTGTGTGTGGCTTTCCTTACTTACGACAGTATTTTAGGCAGTGGGAAAGATTTAAGTAGCCTGATGGTTAGGGTCCTTCCTTCTCAAGGAAGGTGCGTGATTATTCCTTGTAGTAATTTTGTGGTTTCTTTTCAGTTCTGGTTTCTGTTGAAGCAAATGTTGCCTTTTCCTCAGAGACCTGTCCAAATTTTCACTCAAATGTTCAGATTTTGATCTGTGGACCACAGCTATTTACTGTGAAAAGTAACCAGGAAAAGCAAGTCTGTTGTTAGGTAATTTAAATTCACATAAAGGGACTAAATCTTTGTTGGATAATGTCACCTATCTGCAAATCAGAAATTATGATAAAGCATTTTTCTGATAATTGTTCCTACTTAAAGCTCCATGCACCTGTGATTTAAGAAAAAAAAAAAAGCTATTTAGTTTTATAGTACACTGATAATAAAACCTGTTTTAGGTTGTATTTCCTCGGTAATTGATACCTCAGTTTTGTAGCAATGCTGGAGAAGGATGTTGCTCTACAACCAAAACATTGTTTCTGGCTGCAGTTACCTGTGAAGAATTAGCCCATTGCAGATGTCTACAATATGTGCTACATTTCTAGCTAATTAACCCTCTGTCAAGTCAAAACTTGTTTTAGGTTTAAATGGACTTTTCTGATGGGTGGGGAAACACAGCAGATTAGGCTATTAGTACATTTTTCTGCACTACCTGTAGGCCCTGATTCAGCAGAGTGCGTTACTGCGTAAGAACGTGCTTGAATCTATTCCTGTTTAGTGAAGTATTTAAGTATTTTGTTAAGCGGGTGTACATAGATAGGTGTGGTCCTGCTCTTTGTTGCCTCCTCAAGCAAAACATTGAACCCTCCAGACTGACCCCATGGATTATGGGAGAGCATGATGTTTTACTGTCTTTTCCCAAGGTATTTTTAACTTTTGTATTTGTAAAGACATTTTAAACTTACTTAATTTTTCTTTTCTCTCTCCTACCCTGTTTTTTGTTTTGTTTTTAATCTAGAGGCCTAGAGAGCCGTGCCCACAGTGAGCAGTTTAGTGCATTCTTCAGGCTACCCAAAGAAGAGACCATGAAGGAAGTTCATGAGTGCTTCTTATGGGTTCCTTTCAGTCATTACAACACCCATGGGAAAATGTGCATTTCAGAAAACTACATCTGCTTTGCTAGCCAAGATGGCAGCCTGTGCAGTGTAATCATTCCATTAAGAGAGGTAATGCAAACTACAAGTCAGAGCCAGTTATACCAGAAGTTTTGCGCTTGTGTAGTTTAATGCCAGTTTAGCAGATTTTAATTGGAATCTGCTTACTTTACATGATGTCATACATTTCCCCCTACTTTGGGTACTGCATGTAGGAATTCTGTTTGTAGGTTTCTAGAACTGCTTTCATGATTCAGCTCTATTCCCTGTATCCTCTTTCCCTTTTCTATTTACTCTGATTTCTGTAGCTGGGTACAGAATCCAAATTTTTTAATACTTTTTTTTTTTTTAAATGAAAAAGCTTATGCTTAATTCTTAAAGTTGAGTTAATGAGAGATTCTCAAGATAAAAAGTAAAGAATTGGAGAGGGTAGAGGATCTTGAAGATTAGTAATCGCTCTGCTGTGTTTCTTAGCTCAGTAGCGCAATTCTTTTTGCAGCAGTTGAGCGGTGCTGTCTGTTCAAAAGTCTGTAGGAAAATCCATTGACAGTCGTCGGTGAACAAGTATCAATGCCATTACAGCTGATAGTCTCAACAGACTGAATAAGGACCATATTGTAAAGGACACAGCATTCATATTTCTATAGAGTACTATAGCTAGACTGTGGAATAACTTCTGGAAAAAAAAAAACCTTCTCCATCCCTCTCTTGACTTCATGGGATCTGGGACATTGCCACATTTCAGTCTTCCAGTGTTAAAAGCTTTTCATCAGCACCCAGACGTATTTTCCAAAAGCCTAAAAATTAACCAGGTTCTGTGATTGGTCTACATACTCTCGTGTACATACTGCCTGACATAAGGCACCTGACGTCGGGGGGTGAGCTGAGCTAATTTCAGCCATACACTGCAGGTGAGCTGAGCTAATTTCAGCCATACACTTGGTGTTCCCCACCCAGGTAAAGCAATTTATTTGATTGTTTATAAATAGTCCTGCAAATGATAGAGAATTCCATAACCTGTGAAAAACAAGAAGAGGCTGTGTTAAAGGAGCTGACTCTAGATTTATTCTCGTGGATTGTCAGGCCCTCACTATTTGTTCTACAGCAATGCAGAGTTACTTTATTTCAGTGGTCTTTCATTCTTTACCTATAACAATGTAAAAGCATCAGCAATGGCAGTCAGTCTAGCTATTCATGATTGTCTCACTTGTACTTGCATTATTAAAGTGTATTAACTGCTCTAATCTGTAACTGTTCTATCATGGCAATTAAAATCAGCTCCAGCTGTCATGTGTTATCACAGCTGTCTTTGAAAGGGTATTCTCAGTGGAAATTCATTCTTGTGAAACTTGTTTCATTTGATTACTTGCAAAAGCCATGTTTTGTCTGCTTTCGGATGGTAGGAAGAAAAGTAACAGCTTCAGCAGGTAGAAGGAGGCAAAATTTTCGAATAAGCTCAGCACTCACAGCGGGGAAGATCTTTTCAAAGATTTTTGGTACTCTGTTGAAAATCTATCGCATAATACTTATTACCTTGTGCTAAAATAGCTCCAGACCACTGGGCTTAAAAGTAGTGAGTTTGCTATTTGTGTTACTAATTCTGCTTGTGGGGTGCTTCATACTACTGTTTCATGTACACATGTATTTTTAATAGGTTTTCTCTTTTAGAAGTAAGCTGGTAAGATTTCTTGCCTAATTTATGTGTCTTTGCTTCCATAGGTCACAGGGGTGGATAAGGCAGATCCAGCCAACAGAGGAGTCAGCATTAGTACCAAAGGAAAAACAGCTTTTCGTTTCACGGAGGTTAGAGATTTCGAACAGCTTGTGGCAAAGCTCAGAATGAAATGCAATGCAACTTCAAGTCCACAACACATCATAAATACAGAGGTAGCTGCTCTGCTAATTCTAATTTCTTAGTACGTGTTCCTAGGAATAAGGTTGTGTAGTCTTACTAAGAGTTTACGTATTGTTGTCAGTGTTTCGCTGTGTAATGCAACACATTTATATTTAAGCCTGAATCTAGACACAAGGTGGGTAACAATGTCTGCTCTACCTCTAGATTTCAAGTTGTCTAAATCTTTTTTTTTCCTCTTTAAAAAATCATGTTCCCATCTCTTGCCTTAAGACCCTTCACATTAAAACAAAAGTCCACCAGTCTGATGTAAAATGATGTGTAGCTGTGTTGTTTTTTGCCAGCTGACTATTTGACTCAGGAAGTTGATGGAATGATTGTAAGGTTGTTTCTAGATGTGAAGAAATCTGTATGTGTAGTTTCATGCATGAGAAATAAGAAAGCAATGACAAAACATCCTTAACAAGCATTACTTATTATAGTTGCTGTACCTCTTCCCTGAAGATTTTCCCCTGGAAAAAAATTAAATAGATTCAGCTGGCGTAGGCTCTAAAGTGAGTTGTAAGAGTGGAGAAGCGTACAAATAAATACCTCTTGGTAGAAAATAATCAGTATATCAGTAAAATCTCTACTTTGAGATTTTGATTCTTAAGGGTTAAAAGGCAGAAATGAGTAATAAAAGCAAGATAGTTTGATATCAGCAGAAATGCTCAGCTGATAAGGGTACAGCACAGCCTTGGGAGACCTGAGTGGTAAGGTCTGCTGCTCAAGGGCATTTCCTTTTAGATTACCTTATTTCAGGTTGTATCTGCATTATATTGACATACCATGCTAAGTCATGTACCTCTGGTTTTAAGGTGTGGAAAAATAAATAATACGTGCCCATATGAAAGAGAATGTGTTAAACAATGGTGCTACTGTGAATGCATTCTGGTTTTGGTTCTTTTACTTTATTTTCCATCAGGTTTTGAAAAACAATCCAGGTTCTAATGCTGGTTTTTAAATGCTCTCAGCATTTCTGTATAGTTCAGTATATGGCTCCATTTAATTTAATGTTTTTCTTTTGACTTCAGTGGTGATGGATGGTCAGGCCTCCCTACCTATTACAGTTCTCATTATGAATATTTGTCCTTTCATAATTAAGTTTTTGGCTGTAGAGATGGATTTTTTTCCAAGTGCAGCCTCCTGAAAGCCCAGCTGTGCAGAGCAGGGATTGCTGTTTTTAATTTATTTTGGAAGTCTGTATCTGGTACCTGTAACTTAATATCATAAACAATGATGGTTTAGAAGCAAAACGGTTTCTGGTATCAGTGCTGCTTCTTGAAGGATTGTTTGGCATTTATAACTACCACTGCTCAATTTTTTTTCAAGGTTGCAGCTAGTTCTGCCTCTGACAGTCCAAAGGATTTTGATGCAGGACCGTCAAAGATGGGTCAGAGAGATAACAGCAAAACTGTCAGTACAGAAGCCCTAATGACTGTCTACCATCCTCAAGATGCTGAGAATCTAGACTCTAAAATGGTAAGGGATAAAATGGCCAACAGTTTTTGGAATCTAATTGGAAAGGACTGAAGTATATTCAAAATGTATTCCAGCAAGGCTGCTGATTTCCTCTGGGGCTTTGCCAATCTTCTTTCATCTGCATTTTCTGTATTTGGAGTCCACAGGGTGCTTCTTCATGGCTCCATTCAATTTTCTGCTCATCTTGTTTAATAATGATATGCCTTATCTTCATGGAGCTAATTCCTCCTGCTCTTCCACCCCTCAGGGAAGAGTTGGCTGTTTGTTTTATGATAGTGAACATGTTTCGTTTCTATCTGAATTGTCAAGATACAAAGTCACTACAAATGCTTTGGGAGCAAGGAGAATGTTATCAAGAAATTGACTTAATTTCTTCCTTGCTTCATTCTTTTGCAGTTCTGTTTAACAAAGTTATGCTCTGGAGAATGTTTCTTCAATTGTTTTTGCAGTAGGACATCCTATTTTTGCTTCTCCATAGTGTGTGCAAGAAGACAGAAAGGTTTTATTTTAAAATTAAGTCTTTCAGCAGAACTGGGTAAATTAAGATACGGAATTTTTTATATTAGAAATATCAGAAAATAAACACCCTTTGGGCAGGAGAAAAGGGAATCCAGATTTTTAAGTTCTGCTTTTTATAGTATGTTGAACAAAAGCGGACAACTCTACTTTTCCTTTTAGCACCTTTAATTGCTTTAACAATGTTAAATCTTACTGCTGCATGCGCAGAAAATGTAGTGGCAATGTTCACCCTGTCTCAGCCCTGGAGCCTCGCATGAGTTGGAGCACCTGATCATCAGTTGCTTTGCTTCAGAGAAATTGAATTGCGTTTTACATGCATAATCAATAGTTTATTAGTAATCTTCTACTTTACAAAGGATCTATTTCACTGTTTCTACTATCTCTGCCTCCTTCTACTCTGCAGGTAAAATGCCTGTAACTTCAATTTTGTCTGAATAGGGAATTTTTGCCACTTTTCATTTTGTGAAGCAGGTTTTACTTACATGGCTGGTCCCACTGAAGTTCAGATGCATACACTGTTATCTTCTATGTTGACAGAAATTGCTAGTGTGTAAAAAACATTCTATCTGGTTGATAAATATTTGATTAAACGTAAAACCTATATGGGCATAAGTGTTTTCAGCTATTAGTTCCCCTCCTTAATCCAACTAGACTTCATTCTCCTGCAAATTTTCCTGATTATTGATTCTCTCCTAGTGCCATTTGGAGCTCATGTAAATAAACTGAGGAAAGACTGAGAAACTGTGGGAGTATAAGGACACTGATGTCATGCCATCTCTCTGTGTCCTTTCCACCATTTGTAGCCATTCTGTTCCAAATCTGTCAACTAATATAATGCAACAAAGCATAATGAATCAAAAAAAGGAAGCAACCTGTTTGCCTGTTGAGTTTCTGTGGGATATTATTCCATCTGTAGCAAAGTTAGTACATTTTTATTGCGGTTAGCAAAGAACAGTTCATAGACATGTTGAAATCAAAATACGTTAATTTATCAGAGTAATTAGGCAGGTGTCTGTGACAGTGAGTTGACTTTGCAAATAATTACTTGCTTGATTTCATTGCGCTATCATGGCCAAATACTTTTTCTCATAGTTTGTTTGCTAGAGCTCTCAAATTAGCACAGAGAAACCTGCCACCACACGTAAGCAATCTGAACCTTCTATTTTTCCCAGTTGTCTTTTCTACTGCTTCATTCAATTTCATCTTTTTTCCTTCTATTGATTTACCCTTTACCAAGAAAATGTTACTCTCTTTATCACAAAGCAGCAACAAAAAATGGGATATTTTAAAATTGGCCCAAGTTACAGTAAGCAGATTTGTTTGTATGTATGTATCGTACAAACATATATATATATATATTTACATGGAAATAGCTGAAAAAGAATCTTATAAGAGGCAGTTTTAATGTACTTCTGATTTTTTGCCATAGGAATTATATCAAATGTTGAATTTTCTTATCCATTATGCTGGCAATGCATTTTTGGAACACCTCAGGAGAACTGTGATGGCAGAATTTGTCTGCACAGTTGCACCTTGCACTGGTTAGCTGTCTTACTGCTTTATCACTGTTCATTGACTCCCTTTAAGTCCCTAGTACTTCGTGGTCCTTTGATAATAATGTAGTTTTTGCTGATGTGGTGTCAAAGTTGCAAATGGTTCCATCTAGAGGTAACAAATAGGGCTGTCTACCTATTGATTTTTTTAAAAGAAGATAAGTTTAGCAGAATAGCGAACAATAAAACATAACAAATAGATGGTGATGACTTCATTTAAAATGAAAAACCAGCTTGCATACAGTTATTGCTGTTTATGGGTTGGAATCATTCTCAAGTGGAAAGTAAGGAAAAAGTTGAACTTAGGAGTGGCTTGAAAAAGGTGAAAGGGAGTGATTGTTTGCTGTCTTAATATAACAACAAGGGTGCTTCAAGTGAAGTTAGAAGGCGGCAGGTTTGTCTGGGTTCAGGAAGTAATTTGCAGGGAAAAATCTGCTGTGTATTGTTAAATTCAGAGAGATTGCCTCTGCTGAGGATGTGCCTGTGCTTCTATTTGCTGGGGAGTGGAGGAGGATTTTGCAGATGTTTGCTTGAACTTACTGTCCTGTGGCACTTGCTGTTGGTTTCTGTCAGATGGGATACTGGATTAGATTTACCTTTTGTCTGATCTGGTATAGACATTCTTGAAATAATATACTTTAAAGAATAGTAGGTCATGTAGGAGATAGCATTGTATGCCAAATTTATACTATGCACAGGTTAGATTTTGCTCTGATTTGCATCAGCATTCATTTCACATATCAATATGGATGCCAATGCCGTCATTTCCAGTTTATATGAATATATCTGAGAGCAAAATTTGGTTCTGTTCTCTGAAACTTGAGGAAAAATCTTCCAGTATACTTAGTGCTTGTCGTCTTCTGCTTTTCATAGTTGAAAGAAAAAATGAAAGAACAGTCCTGGAACATCCTCTTTGTCGAACGGGGACATGGTGTCAGTATGTTTCGAACAAAGAAGACTCGAGACCTGGTTGTAAGAGGAATCCCGGAGGCACTAAGAGGAGAGCTCTGGCTACTCTTCTCAGGTATTGCATAGCAAGTATAATTGATTCATTTTGTGGACTCTACTGTATGGATGTTGTAGTTACTGACTGAACGTAGTCTGACAAAAAATGCTCTTACCTCTGGCAATTTATCCAGATCTTTCCAAAGAAGGACACTTCAGAAAAAAAAAAAAAGAGGAACAGGATAATTTTGTCTATTATTTTGTTTTGCATTGATTCAAACTAAACCTGCATCTGCTTCTTTTACAACAAAGTCGACTGAAAAATAACAGTAAGAATACATGCTGTTCCAGGGGACAATCAGTTTCAGCAAAGCCTCTTTACTTGATAAAAAGAAAAGCATGTTTGTGGGACTGTGTTTCAATTGTTTTGATTTAAACGTTCTGAGAGGATAGCGTTACCAGACAAAAAAAAAAAAAATGTTTTCCTGGCAGAGAATTTGGCCCCAGTTGTTGGCAGCTCTTTGCTATATGCTGTTGTTTGGTTTAAAGAGTGAGATGTACAGGAATTGTGGACTCTCTTACACATATGGGATCTCTTGCCAAAGCTCTGAATGTGCTTTTGTGGCTTTCTTCTGTAGAACACAGCTGTGTCAGAGCACTGAACTTGAGGAAATGGAGGCCCAGGGAATTAAGACACTGCTTTACACCACCTCTGTGCGCTTTCTATTCCCGTTCACTGAAACACTTAGAAAAGCAGCAGCCGCTGACTTGATCAGGGTCATACAGGAATCCTGTGTCAGATTCAGAAAATGAGCTGCAGATTTTGAGGAGCCACCCAGGACCTTATCTGCTAGCTGTACTTGCTGTGTTCCCCTGGGCAGAGCTTTCTGCTGTTTTGGAGGATCTGTTTATCATAACAGATGTATTTTATACTCTTCATTCAGCCTACTGTATGGTAGTTCCTTCTGAGGACACGTGAACATGGATTTATCTTTGCTAGTGTTCTTTGAGCATTTACATAGGCATTTACGCTTCTGTTACCAGACCGATATCTCTGTCTTGGAAAGTGTTGACATAAAAGTTATGGAATTAATTAGGTAAATATCAATCCTTTGCCTAGTTTTTCTAATCTGTTTCCAGCTCTACAAACGGAAAGGTATTGTGTTTGCCAGAAAACTTGGGCAAAACTGTAGGTGAAAGGAAGTCCTCCCCCCGCCTCCCCCAATGAAACAAAAAAGTCAGTAAAAAATCAACTTGATAATGGAAAGTGACTTAGATTTCCTCCAAGCCTTATTTTATTTCGCTTTTCTGTTTTCATTTCAGAGTAATTCCATTAATTTCAGTAGAATTACTCTGATACATTACTGCAGTAACATCTGGAGATTCATGAGGTACCTCAGTAGTCACCAAAAATTTTTATACAAATTGCAGACAATCATGTAGATACTTTACTGTTGTCCTCTAATACTGTGCAATACAATGTGTTGGCAGGTGCTGTAAATGATATGGCATCCAACCCTGGTTATTACACTGAGTTGGTGGAAAAGTCCTTAGGAACGTGCACTTTAGCTACCGATGAAATTGAACGAGATTTACGTCGCTCCTTACCTGAGCATCCTGCTTTTCAAAGTGACACAGGAATTTCTGCACTCAGGAGAGTTCTTACAGCTTATGCATACAGGAATCCCCAAATTGGATATTGTCAGGTACAGCAGTTTTGAGACTCTTAGCGTTGGTTGTCTAAATATTAGCTTATGATGGCACCTCATAAAATCAATCACGTAAGTATGTAATGGTTTCTTGCTCAGTGGTTCACTTACTTTGCTTATGTCATCCCACTATGTTACATGAGTTTTTACATTGTACTTGAATTTTTTGATAAATGTTGTCATGTCCACTTCATATATGCCTTTGCATTCTTACTAGACTTTTAGCACTTGAATATATTTTTATGAGTTTAAATACTATGCTCTGTATTTAATAATATAGAGGTAAAAGTCTTATACTGGATATGGCTGGGGGGGGGTCCAGCCCTCCCTGAAAGATGCGGTAATGTCTTTGAGTTTTTACATTGTACTTGAATTTGTTGATAAATGTTGTCATGTCCACTTCATATATGCCTTTGCATTCTTACTAGACTTTTAGCACTTAAATATATTTTTGAGTTTAAATACTATGCTCTGTATTTAATAATATAGAGGTAAAAGTCTTATACTGGATATGGCTGTAGGTTATCCTAGCACTCTAGAAATGTGCTGTAAAATGCTTTCAGAAATACAAATTTTAACGAATGACAACAGTTGTGTTTTCACCATCTTTCCTCGTAAATGCTTCCTTTCCTGTTTAAATGTTACAGGCAATGAATATTTTGACATCAGTACTTCTGCTCTATGCTAAAGAGGAGGAAGCATTCTGGCTTTTGGTTGCTGTGTGTGAAAGGATGCTACCCGATTATTTCAATCGTCGAATCATTGGTAACATCCATCTGTCTCTTTATCTGTTTAGAATTGAATATAAATGATCATTCATCAAGAACAAATGTAAGGAATGAGCTGAACGCTGAACAGTGGAGAGAAACTGTTGCATTTGGTTCAGTATTGTGAAGTAGAAAATGGAAGTTACAGAGAACGTCCCAAGACTCCTCCTTAAGCAGGAGTGGATATGATTTTCAGATATTGTCGTTATTCTAGGCATAACTACTCAGGAAGTAGTCAATTAGACTATTATACTGTTCTTTTGGAATTATAACTGCAATTCATACTATCTATTTGAAATGTAGTCAGCTTAAATAAAGGAAAAAGTTACTCCAGGTACAGACTTACTCTTTGATCTCATACTCAGTACTTGCAGGTGTATATGCTAGAAGAAAATTGGACATGAAGTTTCTCTAACTGTAGAGAGCACGTATTGGCTGTCAGGAGAATCATTGGAAGTAGCCACGTACCCACAAAAGTGCTAACACTCTTTACAGCATGCAGCAAGGCTCTGGACCCATGCACAGAGTGCATAGCTTCCAGCATAGGGAACGAAGCCAGTGGTTCCATGCAGCTAGGCCTGTGTTTGCTTTTACAACAAAGTTGCATTAGGAAAGGGGCTTGATTTCTGGCCGGTGCTCTGAGAAAAGTATGCTTCTCTGTATTAAGACTTGGGTGGTGGTTTTGTTATCCTTTCCCTGCAGGTGCCTTGGTAGATCAGGCAGTGTTTGAGGAGCTCATCAGGGTTCATCTGCCTCAGTTGACAGACCACATGACGGACATGACTTTTTTCTCCTCGGTCTCTCTCTCCTGGTTCCTTACCCTTTTTATCAGTGTGCTGCCTATTGAAAGTGCAGTCAATGTGGTGGACTGCTTCTTCTATGATGGAATAAAGGCAATCTTGCAGCTGGGTCTTGCAGTGCTGGAATACAACATGGAGAAGTTGCTGACTTGTAAGGATGATGCAGAAGCAGTCACTGTACTTAACAGGTATCAGTGTAACTTTTATTCTTATGGGCTGCGTAGCAGCTGTTATAATTGCAAATAGATAAGTCATTCTGGGGCAGCTGAGGAGACATCTGGCCAAGACTTCCAAAGGCTTCAAGGGAATTAAGTGTTCATATCGGGCCAAAATTCTGGAAGGGGTGGCAGGAAAGTGTGCCTGGATCCTCTGAAATCCCATCCTCCATTAAAGTTCTTCTAAAACCATTGCCATTTTGTGTATTTTAAAGTAAAAGCAATGTGTTTTTTGCCTGGAATTTATGTCACTTACAGAAGGTGGCTTTCCTTAATGATGAGGTAATCTAGAGCACACTAAGACTGTTCCAAACAGTTCGGGCATCAGCTTACCGACAACACATTCTACAGCTCAGTTCTTGTAGTTTACGCTACTGGCTCCTCTGCTGCTAATGGCTTAAAATAGAAATAAGACAAAAAAATTACAATGAGGACAATCATGACCAGATGTTTGTTCTATATTAGCATTTAAAGAATAAATTCAAATATGCAACATAAAGTGCATTTTAAACTGATGAATTGCAAGCAAAACTTGCACAGTTTTTGCTTCACTACCTACCTAAATTCTGTTGTTTCTGCTGTGATTGTGTATCGTGGAGTATTAAAACAGCAAAATGACTGTACTATAGGAGTCACGAAGTTACGACTGTTAAGAACTGATAATAAGAATTTTCTTTTAGTGAGACTTTTAAATGTTGCATGTTTAAATAGGGTAGGAGCTACAGAATTAGCGAGGAAAATCTAATTTTTATTAGAAGAGACCATGCAGCCTGGTATTTATCGTAAAACCTAGCTGTACTCATTTAAATGTTTAACACTTAAAAAAACCTAACAGTAAGACCACATTCACCCAGTTTAAACGTACTACAATTTAAAATCTAGAAGTGTGGTGGTATTTTAATTTCTGCTTGAACCAAACAAGCTGCTGTTTCCACTTGACACCCAAGATTTTGATGATTATTATGAACTCTTTTTGAACTCTTGCTTTCAACATTTTATCTGGCTGAAACACTTTTGTTGCACAGTTAATCCAGCCTGCAGCATGCTGGTATATTTAAAAAATGATTACAGTAGTTGGCCTCTCCTCAAGAAAAAGCAAGCTATCAGTCCGTAGATGGGTGTTCCTTGATGTTGGCAAAGGAATTGGCCAGCCTCCATAATGGATCTGTTTAGGCTGGTTATGTAGGTATGATGAATAGGTGCAGACCAAGCATATCTTGGTTTATGCATATGAGGGAATTAAGATTGCCTTGGTCACAGTTCAGGACAAGCCTCTTTTCCTCTCTCCCAGTTATGTATTACAACCTCGCTAGGTGGATTAGAGAACCAGGGGAATGTCGAGGGGAATGCCAAGTGGAAGGGACCTTGGCAAGTCTCTAGTCTAACTTCCCAGTCAAAAGAGGATTACCGCTAGCACTAGATCACATCAGCCCTGTTATTGTCTAGCTGGGTCTTAAAAACTCCAAGGCTAGAAGCTCTACAACCTTCTCTGAATAGCCAGTTCCCATGTTTGTATACCTTTGTTCCTATTACAGCATATTTGTGCTACTCATGCTGATACTCTTTGCTATTTCCCATTCTCTGTGCACTTTTTCTTCAGTAGATGCTGATGTTACCGTTTTGTTGTGATAAACTGGTTCCTGCTGATTTCTCGTGTGTTTGCTTTGTGCAGATTTTTTGACAGTGTCACTAACAAAGACAGTCCTTTGCCTCCAGCTGTGCAGCAGGGCTCCAACCTCAGCAATACAAAGAGTGACCATCCAAAAGTGGACATTACTGATTTGATCCGAGAGTCAAATGAAGTATGTGTTCTTGTTGGGTATGTTTTTGCATCCCATGCAGTATTTACATTGCATGGGCTACCTTAAAAATAATGCAGCTGCATTGTACAGACTAGAGTAGAAAATCTGTCTAGATTGGTAGAAATTGGGCTCTGTATTTTTTGAGCCTCACTGAAAACCTTATAGGTTATGGGATAGGTTTGTTTTTGTATTGTTTTGGTTTTTTAACTGCCTGGAATGTGCTTGCTAGGCTGTCCTGAGTGGAGTTCCCTAGGTTCATCACAGGTCGTGTATTGCCATCCCTCATTCACTTTATTAGTATGTCAACTAAATGACAAAGTACAGCAGAAACGGCCCTTGCATTTACCAATTTGAGACTGATTACTGCACATTGCAGATAGCGGTAACATTTGACATGACAACCCGTACAGGAAACTGTGTACTTGAGTAGTTTGTTGTGTGGGTTAAATGACTGTTTAGAGATGTGTTGGGTGAGGAAGACCAGTTATGATCTTTTAGCACTTTCTTTCAATTTGAAAGTTTGATTTCTGCAGCGTCTAGCTTTGCAGCTCTGCATTGGGGAGGAAATAAGTCTAGCTTCTCCTTCTCCTTTTGTCCTCAGATTTGCATGAGGGGTTTCCTTCCTTGGCATGATTTGTATCAGGGTATTAATCCATTTGTAGGTAGGTTTCTGCTCAGCCCACCTGAGGTGAAAGGCAAGCGGAGAGAAAAAATATGTTCACATTTTGTTTTTTCTATTAGCTGGTTTCTTTTATCTATATGATACTTTTTTTTTCTTTTCTGATTCTCAGTCATACGATTCTAGTGAAAGATACACGATACATCTCTTTTGGAAAAATGTTCTGGCCTTGACTCAGAAAAGATTAACTAACTGTAATTTGTATAATTTAGGAACTGTCTCTTTTGATTTTTACTGAGGAGAGGGCTTTGCCTTTAGTGGGGTGAACAAAGACAAGAATCAGAAATTCAAGTTCTCTTGAAGTGTCTTTATAGCATTGGGCTAATCATATAAAAGGTCTGTGCTTCTGCTATCGGTATTGTTTCACAAGAATGTTATACTGAAGAATCATGTTTGTAAAATGCTTTAAGATTCTTGTAAGAAGAGTTGCAAACTATTATGGGTCTTGTCATGGTGAGATCTCACAGTGAGGATGAATACTTGCAGAATAAAGAACAGAGATGGCAAATAATGAAGTGCTGTATACTGCATTCTGAAGTGTAAGCTGAAGCTTTCACATAGAAGGAATCATTACTGAAAGACAAAGCAAAAGAAACTCCCTTTCTTCTTCCCCTGCCTTTGCAGGCAGGTGACTGGACCAAAGCAATAGCCTCTGATTTGGTATGGCTTTTGAACATCGATTTGGGCAGATCCTTGAACCTGAACCTCCCACTTCCAAGTTGACAGCCCTGTTTCTAGGCCCGTATCCCCATTTCTATCTCATAGGCCCTTTTTTGGATGCAAATTTTTATCTTCAGTTGAAACTGAATGTCTTCAGTGCCGGTAAGTGTCACAACCTCTTGTTTGAGAACTGCTGATACAAAGTGAGAGTCAATTTCCTGCTTCCCATTTTGACCAGACAGTTAATTTCAACACAACTCTGTTGCGGTGAAGGGTTTTATTTTCATATCACTGTGGAAATAAAATAAAACAAATTTCGAAATGGGAAGATTGCTGCAGTGGAGATTTGTCATTCTGCAGATTGGTCTAGTTACAAATCATGAATAAGTGAACAGAGATATTCTTTGTGATACTGTTGCTTTGCATGGGTGTTCACAAGATAAATGAGATTAAGTGAAAAGATACGGAGTTGAATTTCAAAATGATGTTCAGTTTCATGCCTTTATGACTCAGGCACAAATGCAAGACTCATTCTTTGGCAGTCTAATCAGGTATGAAGAAGTCACTTTTAACTAGTGAATGGAAGAACGTGTAACATCACATCGCAGTAATTCAGAGTTAGATTATACATCTTGTTTATATTCTTACTGAGGCCACTGCACACTATCAGTGCCCAGACGCCAGACCAGTGGATGAGTTATGATTCAGAGATGCAATTTCTCTGTTGTTCCTCTTTGTTGCAAGTCAGAACTATGCTGGTAGTGGTCTTTACAGGAACATAGAAATACAGTTCTGGAAGACAACTCCATAGGTCATCCAGTTCAGCTCCCTGTCCAGCATACACCCAGATCATCCTTGAAAAATGTCTAATGTTGTTAAAACTCTTCAACAAAAGAGAATCTGCAAAAACTTTAGCCCATTGTAGGGTTTCTCTGCCCTTGTCAGAAAATATCCTAATATCCAGTGTAGTTCCTCTTGGATGCTCATAAAGCGCTATTGAGGATAGTCAATTTGCAGTTTTCTCTGCAATTCCTTGTTGCTATTAGGTTGTTGTTGTTCACTCTTTCAACTCTGATCTTTTCTTTTTCTAGATTCAACACAACCAGTTCCTCTAACCTTTCCTCAAAGCTTATGTGCTCAGACTCTATGACTGTGTTGCAGTTTTTCATACCTTGTTTAAAGTGCATTGCCGAAAATTGGAACAAAACACAAAAAACTTCTGAAATTCCCGCCCAGTTTGGGCATTTATCACTCATTTGTTCTCAAAGTTTGGTATTAGAACCAGTTGTGCACCTGGTGCATGGTGATGGTGGTTAGACCATGTCTTCCTGGTTGCATGTGTTGCTGAAGAGTGTCAAAAACCTTACAGAAGTAAAGATGTATCCTATCTGCTGTTTTCAGTCCTACACACTAGACTGAATTTCCTCCTATGAGGAAATTAAATTGATTTCACGTGATCTTGATAAAGAATGTTGGCTCGTTTTGATTTATCTTTTCTATTTAGATTTTAATTGTTTAACAATTTGTTCCATGATTTCTCTGGGAATTTGTTTCTAGTTTTTGCCTACTATCCCACTTTTCTTTAAAGGTAAATGTATTTATTCTACTCCAATGCTCAGACACCTTCCCTGTCCTTCAGAAATTCCAGAGGTAGCTAGGAACAGTTCAGAAATTAATTCAGCTAATTTCTAAAGTTCAGTAGGGTGAACTTCAAGCCCTGACAATGTACACATCTTAGACTTTGCTACCTTGCAGTAGTAGTCACCATGTGATAGCAGAGTTGGATATGGAGCCGACATGCGGTAAAATCTCTTCCTTTGTCTTCCCACACAGTGAACTACTCCGGTTTCTTCTTTCTCCATCACTCTTTGAAACACCTGCCCTTTTAAAAGTTACACTGTTTAGGGAGAATGTTAGTGCTCTAATAAATGATTTTTTGTTCAGAGTTTCTGGGATCTTCCTTTGTGTCCATAC
This sequence comes from Aptenodytes forsteri, assembly GCF_000699145.1. Taxonomy (NCBI): domain Eukaryota; kingdom Metazoa; phylum Chordata; class Aves; order Sphenisciformes; family Spheniscidae; genus Aptenodytes; species Aptenodytes forsteri. The sequence goes on from NW_008794951.1 coordinate 4,431,455, forward strand.
CTGTATTGTACTTAGATGCAAGAAAGACAAAAATGTCTGCTTAGGTGTTATCTAAGCACCTTAGATGCTTAGATGAAATCTAGCAACAGTTGATTTCATGGGACAATACTTTTCTTCGTAGAGATATGGTGATATTCGATATGAGGACGTTGAGAGCATGCGCTGCAGGAACAGGCTTTATGTGATCCAGATGTTAGAAGCTACGACCAAGCAGAATGTGGTGAGTGACTTGGAAGAGCTAAACCCTTCCCTCTGATAAAATTTGTTTCCTTTTGGAAAATTCATAGAAGAGCTCCTTTTTACAGGGCCAAATATATAATTTTATACGCGGAAATCCCTCTCGTCTGCAGGGTGTCTGTTAACTGAGGTTTGGCCTGTGACATTTTCAGTCTGTGAATCACAGCATGACCTTCTGGTCTCATTACAAGTAACACCATCATGGACAACTTCTAAAGGCTGGCATATCTCTGACACTTTGGATTGATTGGAACAGGCCTATATTTCTATCTGCTGTTGTTAAAATTGTTAATGCATTTCTCTTAAAGGCATAGAGCACTGTAAAATGTCCACAGTGCTACAGTAAAACAATTAATCACCTGCATTTTTACTCTGGGAAGCAATCCCAAATGTCACTGAAGAGATTATTGTACTGCATTCAACAAGGGTTGCTTTTTGTCTGTGGCGCGTGTGGATGTCTGGTAATGCGTGCATGGTGTGGTAGCTCTTCAGCTGCCAATATCATCCTTTAAGTTCAGACTCCTGAAGGAAGGTGGAGGTTGCAAGGTGCTTCCTTTGTTTGCCTATTCAGTGGCTCATTTCCAATAACTGATGATAGTACTAGTCTATTTAACAAGCAGTGCTTCTTTTTGTGGTAAATGTGGCCTGTAGCAACTGATACTAAATGCTGCTGGTTGTGCTAAGATGATAACTATTGTATTTCATTTTACAAAACATACATATGGTGAAGATGGAACCTGGTCTTGTAGCTAACTTTGTTTTAAAAAGCTGTGAGCATTTTTTTTTTTAAATTTAAAAAATGAGGATTCAGCTTCACTGTTGAGAGCTGAACATGCATTTGCCCATTATAAAGGAAGCTATATGTTATATCATAATAAATAATTGAGTTTTATCTCCTGGGTTTCATAGTGTAGGCTCCACGTATGCAAGTAATGTGACTAGCTTGAAGCTCCCTTTTTTTAGGAGAAATTATTTCTTTCAGTCTATAATCTTCTGATTGCTTTTAAAAAGTTATATTCTTACTCCTAATTGTAACATGCCAAAACCTGGAATATTCAAACAGTGTCTTTTAACGTAAGGTTAAGTCTCCCATAACTTTATTCTACAGGCTTATTCCAAAGAGGGAAGACTCATTAATTAATTTTCTCTTAATTTTGTTTCAGCTACGTGTTGTGTCCCAGGATGTAAAATTCAGTCCTAGTGATCTTGAAGAGCTTTATGAATTATTCAAGGTAATGTGCCATTTTCCTCACTTACCAAACATCCATCTTAATGGTGATCTGTGTTACGGGTGTGAAACAGTTTTAACAAATTGAGGTAAAAGCTAGATTCAACATATGTTTTACATGTCAGCTTTAAATCAAATTACATAGTTAACTTCCCACATCTTTCACCCAGAGAGGGTTGTTGTTTCAGAAAATCTAATGTTTTATCTTTCCTTTGCAGAAGGAGCACTTTCTTTCCTGTTATTGGAATGCAAATAGTCCTGTCTTGCAACATCATGATGCCAGTCTGCCATATCTTGACCAGTATCGGATAGATTGCCAGCAATTCAGGGTTCTCTGTCATCTCTTGAGCCCCTGGTCACACTGTGCAAACAGAGACTCGCTTGCATTGTGGACATTCAGACTGATGGATGAGAGCTCTGATTGCCTTATAAACTTCAAACAATTTGCCTGTGTTCTTGGTATGAGAATAACACACACATGTAGCGCATTCATAAGGGAACTCCATCTTGGGAGTAGTCCTGGAGTGTATCACCTTCCATATTCTATCCAAAGAGCCTAAGGAGACTAGTCTCTTAATTTAGGGTCAAATAGTCCAATTTTTATCACGTGACATTAAATGCAAAGACTGTTTAAATGGCAAGCCAAATGCTCAAAGTGTATTTATAAGCTTGAGAGTGGGAGCTACACTATTTAGGTGAATGATAAAGGCTTTAAGTTACAGAACTGTGTTCTCATTTTCTTGTCTGTATTTCACCATAAAATAGCTAACACAAGGCTTTACAAACTAGTAACTTTTCTGAGATGTTAATCCCCTGGCGAATAATCTCCTATTTGAGATTAAATTTAAATATGGCTTTACCATCAAAATATCAGAAAATTAGGAAGTGGTATGATCTCATTGCCCAGCCTGTTTGGTTGATGATAAATGCTTCCTCATACTAAGCCATCTCATACACAGATCGTGCAAGATGACCAATGCCTTAATATCTCTGGGGAACTGAAAGTTTTCTTGACTTACTGCTCTGTTCTTTTTATCTTGCTTTCAAAGTGGTATTGTTCAGTAAACAAAAATTTAAGGAAAAATGCTGAGAAGACATTAGTGCTATATTTCTTTGGTGCTGTGGTTTCATTTTAGTAAGTCATAGACATTGCTAGTGTTCTTTCCTCGGTGTAGGCAAACCCCAGGCTCAGCTGCTTCATCTCTAATTACACTCTGTGTAAGATAGGACACATGTCCAGTTCCAGCCTCCCTGGGTTGTATTTGTTTAGGTTAAGAGGGTGTTTTAAAGTTTGGTCCAGTTGAACAGACTGTCTTCCCTCTTTCCTCTAACAGATACCATGTATAATGGAAGTTTCACTGACAAACTCAAGCTTCTTTTTAAGTTGCACATCCCTCCAGGTAAGTGAGAGGCGGTGGCATTTGGGGAGGGCTGTTGCTGGCTTTTATCATCTTTGCATTTTTTTTTTTTCTTAGCTTTACTTTTCTTCCTGTTGTCACCAGTCCTGGCTACAGTACAGTCTGATAGCTGTAATACAGATGTGTATTTCTTCCAGAGTGACGTATTCTTTGGGAAGGACTTAATCTGCTCCAACGTCATTTCTCGTCGTAGGGACCATTTGTCTGTACAAAGCTTTTGCTTTTTATCACTGCTTTGGTAATGCTTGGGAGCCCCAAAACCACTTTATTCATTTATTTATTGCAGCTTTTACTGAAGTAGAATCTCTAAGCCCTTCCAAAGGTGGTGATCTTTCAAAAGAAGAACTGATCCACTTCAGCCAACTCGGTGGTAAGCTCCAGAGTGTGAGGCTTTGCCTGCAGAATATTAGAAGGAATCTATTAATTACCTTGTGGTGAAAAATGGGGAGCGCTTTTCTGAAAACTAGTAAATCCAGTAAATCATATCACTGTTAACAAGAATCCTCTGTGAAGATCTTCTGTAGATAGTTAGATTTTCATAAAGTAGTGTAGAATTTGTAGGTAGCTAGTCTGATGATTGAATTCAAAGGCCACGGGTGTTTACATGGAAATAGGGGAGTGTATTGGTTAACCATTTTAAAGATAGTAGGCAACCTGTTGCAGTGTTGTTGAAGTGATGGCCATTTCACTTTTGCATTCAAGGCATAAAGGGATGATATTTCCTACCTCAAGAAATAAAATATCCAAATCCATAATTATTTTGAGGCACATAAGCAAGCGTTTCAAAATCCTTTGTTTCCATTTTAAACCAAGTAAGCTGAAAAAAGTTTAGTGGAGTCTAAGTTTATGGAATTGATAAAATACTGTTTGGAAAGCTGTGTGGTTTTACTTCTTTGGAAAACAGATCCTTTTTGGTTTTTAAAAACTATCCAAAAGTACCTTATCTGTAATATATGGGTACTGTTCTCACCACTGTTCAAGACATGGTCCATGAACATTATGAAGATTATTTGCTTGATATAACTGGTTGCAGTTTCTTTTGTGATCTTCAGCCTCATGGTGGCTTCTATTTTTATAGAAAGTATGCAAATCTTACCATGTGGTTTCTTCTTGGCCTAATCTGTGTTGAGAACATGGGAGTCGGTGAGGGTCTTGCTCCTTAAGGAAGGAATTTTGGTAAAAGGAAATGAACCATTGGTCCTCCTTTCTCAAATAACTCTTTCTTCTTTTTCTCCTCCTAAACTATAGTTTCATCTGTGGGGTATAGTCTTGAAAGTGATTCTTTGAAGAGCAGCCCAGAAAAAGGTAAAGTATCCTGGAGACACATTTGGTAACTGTGTGTCTTTTCGGGGAGCAGAGATGGGGAAGTGTGTGGTGACAAAGTATACTGAGTAACATCATCTCTAGCATAGAGCTAATATTATATCCACTTTTATAAATATAGTCCTAGGGGGCAAGAATCATAGAATCATAGAATCATAGAATCACTGAGGTTGGAAAAGACCTCTAAGATCATCGAGTCCAACCGTCAACCCAACACCACCGTGCCCACTAAACCATGTCCCTAAGTGCCTCATCTACATGTCTTTTAAATACCTCCAGGGATAGTGTAGTAAGAAGAATGTAAGTAGTAGTAAGAAGGTAGTGTAAACTCTGATCCTGTTTAGTCCTTGGCCCCACCACTCTGTTGAGCAGGAATGACATTGAGGATGCCAGTTCTTTTGCTCATCATCCCTCATGGGAAGTTCTTGTTTGTTCACTTTTTTTTTTTCTTCTTTTTGTCGTTAGGGAAGGGGAAGGTTGATATTCAGGCATATCTGAAGCAATGGCAAGATGAACTTCTCAAAAAAGAAGAAAACATTAAGGATTTGCCAAGAATGAATCAGGTAAACTGTCTGTCTGAGTCTTATTTAAGTCTATTTTTGACTGCTGTTTATCCTTTAAGTCCTATTAGTAGTTTTCTAAAGGATTTGTAGGATCCCTTAAATTTCAGACCTTCACATTAATCATTAGACTGTGTTTTTTTTTTAAACTGCTGTAACTGTAAGCTTATGAAGAGAGGGACTTTCAGACAAACTTAGGTTTACTGTCAGGGCTGGTCCCTGCCCATATTGTCATTATAGCAGTTGTTGTACCAGGTGCCTAGCAGCAGCAGGCACTGGATTGAGATCACAATGTGTAGTGAAAAAGGACAGTTGCGTTGCTGTTCTCTGAATAGTCTCCTCTATATCTCTCTGTAGTCTCAGTTCATCCAGTTCTCAAAAACTCTGTACAATCTGTTCCATGGGGATCCTGAGGAGGAACTGTTGTATCGGGCTATAGCGGTGGTTACCAGCCTCCTGCTGAAAATGGAAGAAGTTGGGAGAAGACTGCAGAGTCCCACATCACCGGTCAAAAGTCCAGTTACCGTTACGGAGGTGCCTGCTGAAATCCCCAGAAAAGGGCAGGAGGAAAGCAGCTTTGAGCAGACTGAAGGCAGCAAAGCACAGAGTTTGAGAGGGAACCATGAGTGGTCTTTTGCCTTTGAACAGATTCTGGCATCCTTATTAAATGAGCCAGCCTTTGTGAGATTTTTTGAGAAACCTCATGACATAAAAGTTAAAATAGAGAGTGCTAAACATTTACAACTTAAAGCAAGAACCAGAGTGTAATTTTCTTTACCTTTGACTCTGAATTAACCACATAAAGCGCATACAAATGAAGATTGTTACTATGGAAATTGAGTCTGGTGTTTACATAGAGAATGGAGTTCGAAGAGTTAGCTTTAAATATCAGATTACTGGTATGTAATGTAAATAAAAATAGTTTGAAGCACAATCACTTTCTTGCATTGTTCATAAGTTTCACTCCAAAAAAAGGACTGAATAATAAACTCTTTACCATGTTATTAAAATATGCAACATTGCTTGGAAATACTGGATGTGACCTATTGTAAACCTATCTGAATGACAACTGTTACAGTGCGTGCTCTCCGGGTTCACTTCTATTACTGTGATAGAAGGAATGACTTCCAGCCATTTTCACTTAAAAGGACTATTGACAGCTTAGAAGTTGTCTTCCAGGTTAGTTTAATTAGTTATTTCCAAACTTGCATGTTGACTGGGATCAGAGCAGGGCGAAGACTAAGAATAGAGGCTATGGTAGGCACAAGAGCATGAGGTTAGAGAAGAAAGTTGCCCTGCTCTCAGTTCCTCTGCTTTGGTGTTGCTGATGGTCCTGGACCCTTGCAGATTCCAGGCCCTCATCGGCAGTTTGCAGACTGCATTCTCCCAGCCTGCGTCTCAGTTTTTGCAAGAACTGGTTTCCTGCTTTTCTAGCTCAGCCTATACATGAGTTCTTTTTCCCATTTTCATACCAATCCTCCTACAATACAGGTGAAAAGGATGGAAGCTTGTTTGGTTATCCAGGCTGCACACGGGTGCAAAAGCTAGTATAGATTGTTGAAATCAAGGGAAGGCAGTGGCTAAATCTGTCTGACCACGTGGCGGTTGTCATTCATCTTGCAAGAGGAGCCATTGTTGGCTTCTTAGGAGCATGTTGATGAAATGTATAGTTTTGCTTGTGTTTGGAAAGCCCGAGCACAGACCATCTTTAGCTGCTTCGTAGTTAGCTGAATGCTGACTATTGAACTGCTAGGGACAGATGGCCGTTGCTCCTTTGCCTACTCCGAGTCCACACCTCAACCTAGTAATTATTCTTTCTTTTCTATAGCTCTCTGGATTACTGCTGCTGTAATATTTTCTATCTGCCAGGATTCATGGCAACAAGAAAATCCTCTGGAATCTGACTTGAAATTTTTAATTTATAAAAAATTATACAGTAAAGATCCTGTGGAGGCAAGCTCTGCCAGTGATAATGCTGATAAATGTTGACCTTGAACCTTTGGTAGCTGGTGCTAGAATGGGTTTAGAGAAAGCGGGGAAGAGCTTGTATTTTAACAACAACAACAACAAAGTAATCTGAGACTCTCTGCTAAACTAGTTAAAAATGGCTGTTTCTAACGCCTGTATGACAATCTTTCTCTGCAGAGCAGCATTATTTTTATACTGTGCGTGTTTTTTGTAAAGAAGCAGAATGGGTATGGTATCGTTCACTGAGGCTTTTCTTGCAATACTAATACAAGTGAAGAATAAAATGAAATTCTGACTTGTGTTACAAGCACATGGTGAAATACCATCATCGCAATTAGTATTAAAGTTCCCATGCTGCTTCTGAAGAATACAGTTTTGATCAGGAGCAATGAATTTATGAATTATTTCTTCTACTCTCCCCCATACTCTCAGGTATTAATGTAAAATAAAGTTTTACTGAATGAACAGTAACTCCAAAAACCATATTGTATATGTAAGAAATGAGGAAGCTTTTTTCAGAAGCCTTCACAAAGCAATTACACTTGATACAATACTGATTTGTATTTTTATGCGTAAAATATAAAAACTAATTTATCCATTCATATAGATATGTTTCTGAGGCAAAGTAGAGCAACACTGTGTTACTTTTAAAATTTATCTACTCACTGTTTTCCTAATGTCGTTTTAGAAATACAAAGCAGATGATATTGTTGTTCTCGTCCGGGACGTACTCAGATAAGGTTTGCTCAGTGAGTAATTCTTCTGCAACTACCCGTGCCGAAATTAATGGAGCCCCATGAAAACAGATGCAGCTGCCCGTCCAAAAAGCTTTTGTAGGTTTATGACAGATATTGTTAATTTCAAGAAGTAGTCAAAGCTATGAACTATTTGCTAAGCAAGGTAGCACAGAGAGATGAAAGTCTTAAAACTCAATGACGTTTTTTGGTTGAGAGCCAAGATGTTAAGATCTAAGTACAGAAGACTGTACTGAAGGAACCTGCAAAATACAATAGCCTTGTGACATTACTTGGTTTGGTTATGCAAAACTGAGCGCCTTTTTAAAACACCGTTTTCTATTAGTGTCAGTCCAAGAGACTGTAGAGCCATTACCAATTACGTAGTAGCTCTTGTCAGCTATCATATCTATGTATAAAGAGAGATTACCAGCATATATATATATACACACACATATAAAAAATAGATTTAAGGTGAGAAGTTAGGATATGTAGGGGAACGCTAACTTTTATTAACCGCATGGATTTTCTGTTTAGTTTATCTTTTTTCCCAAAAAGGGTAAAGTCTTTAAATCATTCCTGTAATACACCTGCAGGTTGATCCAGCAAGACTAGTCAGAGTGGCCAGGCGTCCAGCCTCAGCAGGACGGAGGGTGGAGCAAGGTCGCTTCCAGCAGGCTGGCAGCACTCGGGCAACTGCCTAACCGGCAGGTTCTTCCTTTTGGAGACGGTGGGTCACGGGCTGATCCTTTGGGGAGATCTAGATGTAGCAAATGCCCGCTGTTTCCAAGGAGCGCGAGCCAGAGGTGTGTTTGCTGGGCACACACAGTGTGCCATAACACTGAGGGACACTTGTGCTTTGCTTGCGACAGCGTCACTCTGGAGTTAGAGTCTAGCTCCTTTCCTTCCCTTTCCTATTGTGGAGGCAGCCTGGCTAACAAATACGCGCAGGCTTAGTTGGGATTGGGGGAGCTAGAGCAATAGAAGCTCTTTCCCTCTCTTCCGTCCCGAAGGGTGATGCCTTGACTTTAAAGCCCTGCGTAGTCAGGGACAGAGATCCCCATGCGATACCGGTTTTTGGCCGTCTGAAGTTCTTGGTGATGCAAAGATGAACCCAGGTTCATATCACGTCGCATTAGGACGCTGCGGGCGCGCACGCCTCTGTTGCAGGAGGTCAGCTGCCACATGTCGCTGGGAATTAAGCAGAAGTGCTAGCAAGGAGTCTGGCGGTTGCAGAGAGTCTGACCCAGAATTACTCAGCTACTTCTGAAGGGGGGGACTTTCCATTAAAATTGTAACTTGGAAGTTTTTAGAAGTGTTTTTGAACTTTGAACAGTTCATTCACCAACAGGAAGCAGCGCGGTTAAGTGAGTACTGATGTGTCATTTCACTTCTCTATGGTGTTTTTTTTCCGTAACAGTTTTCATGAAGTTATCTGTCTCTCTATTTTTTTTGGTTCAGTCATAGGAAATAAATAAATGTGCATCATTCAGTACAAAATAGACAGTTGTAGGTAGGATATAGATTGCTAAAACTAGTGATGCTGTTTATACAGTTTTAAAATTGCACTACCTGCTGCGGTGTCACCAGTGTGACTTGGCAGCTATGCCATGGTTATTTACCCTGAAGCAGTGGCCGTTAGCGTACGCTGCGCAGTCCTTTCTAGTGGCTGGGCCATTATTATTGTTGCTGTGCACGTAAGATGCCTTTTGTCAAACGTAATCATTAGCCCAGGGGGATGGCCAGCAGAGCTGCCACATTCCCTCGGTCTTGCAACGCAGAGCGTGCTGCCCGGGGAGCCTGTGGCCGTTCCCTGCGCTCCAGGTGAATGGTGGCAGCCCTGACCACCACGAGGAGCTGGCTGCTTGACCTCTGTGGGCGCCGAGTTCGGGGCTTGAACACACGAGGTGAGGGAATAGCTCAACTAATAGTAATGAAAATACGAGCCCGTTCCACCATGGGGGAGAACTGCTTGTAATTCAACCGGTAGCATTTCCCGGGACGTGGAAATGGTCGCTGCCATGTGATTCAGAAAAAGCACTCTGTGTTTCCGTCCATTCCTAAAACAAGCTACTTGTTCATCACTAATGGCTAGATAATAATGTCTTTTTAGAAGAGTTTGCTACCACAGTGACTAGGAAATAGCTGTGTGTTGATTTTATTAGAAGTTTCTCATCCAGTTGTACCATACAAGGTTCTTGATTGCTGATCGCAGTTGTTATCTGGACTAAAACAAAAAGAAATATTCCAATTTGTTTCCAGAAAAATAGGCTATTTTGTCTTTTTTGCTATAGCTTTGTCACTTTACCAAGAAGGCAACACGTGTTTGTGTTGGCAGATTGGCTTTTTATACAATGTATTGTATGCAGCAGTACTGTAAGACAAACTGGGTGTTAAATAAAAATGTTTCACTTAAGAAAAAAAAAAATCTGTGTTTGAGGCACTATTATTTCTCACGATGTTTCAGAAGTTCCTTCAAGAGCATTGGTCATGTTAAAGCCACGTTTAGTGAGTGCTTTTCAAAGCAAGGACCAAGCCAAAAATCATGCTAGGACACCAGCCTCCCCAGAAGTGGAGGAAAAACGAAGAGGAGACCCAGATTCTGAAGCCTGGGACTAGTTTAGCCTTGCATACAGCCTGAACTTGCTTCAGTGCCGGGATGGCAAGTGAGTTACCCCAGGAAGAGTACCGTTACTCATTTTTTGCATCCAGATTAAAACATTTACAGTGCGCAGACATGTCTACTCTGACTCCGATGCCTTGTTCTTTCTAATTTATGTGTTGCCCCTATTGCTTCTGGCAATGGCCATGGAAATCCAAGTCTCCGCCTTGAGCCCCATCCCTTCAGCTGTTTATACACGTGTATACGCGACGGCTGGTGCTCTTGTGCCTCCTGGAGAGCAAGGAGCAGATTCTGATCCCCACCAGACCCATACCACCCAGGGAATAACAACAGCACATACTGTGTAAGAGGTCTTACAAGTAGTATTTTATTTCTTCTTCTTTTTTTTTTTTTTTTTAAATACTATGTACAATCTGTTTAAAGCTTGTCAAAATGCACGGGCTCCCATTCAGTGGAGCTGTGCAGGGACATAGATTCAAGAAAAGAATAAAATCTTTACTGCTCATCTTCCTAAGACACTTCCTTTTTCCCCATTACAAAATACTTTTAAGAATAGTAACATTTATAAATGTATCTATATTCAACATCATATAAAATAAACCAAGATTTATACTCAATTCTAAGATTTTTTCTTATTTTCTTTTTTTTTTTTACATGGAGTATATACAATATATACAGTAACTTTTCACTATGTTTGTCAAACCAGCCTGATTATACCCACCAGGCTTTAGCTACTATGTACAAATATGCTAAAAGTGCAAGACTTTATTAATTAAAGCTGCCTGTGTTTTCAGAGGTCTGGAATTGTGTGGCCTATACAGATGTTTTTATATATAGATATACACATACATACATATATATGTATATTAAAAATACATATATCTGTATATCTATATATAGAGAGGGATATAGTATATAGGTGCTTGTGTACTAGAAAGCCTCAGAACATTAATAACTAATAGGTCGACACTGACACTGGAGCCCAACCCCGACACAGGCGGCATCGGTCACGTTCCTGCCCTCTGCTTGTCACCGGCAAGTCACACGCGGTTTTCTTGAAAGCACCTGGGGGGGTGTGTGTGAACCAAACCCACCAGCAACCCTCAATTCCAAATGGCTCCCAAAAACACAGGTCGTAGCTAACACCGAGGTAAACAAATACAAATCAACCTGAATAGAGATTTATTTATTCGTATATTTTTTGAGAGTGAGTGACAATATAAGGCAAAAATCCCATGGCCCGGACTCAGCCTTCCCCCCAGCCTAGAGGCAGACCGAGCAGGGACCAAGCAAGCCCCAAAAAGGGACTATGGGATTTTGTCCTTTGGAGCACATCTGGAAAACATGGCTCTACCCATGAGGCAGCACCTGGGACCCGCAGAGCCACCCACTGCCCGCCAGCAGCTGGGCGAGCAGCTGGGGTGGACACTGGGAATAAAGGGCCCCACCCCTTCCCAACCCTCTTTTGTTGGACTTGCTTTCAAAGCCACAACAATGCCAGAAAACTACTCTGCCTTGGCTACCTCCCTACCAAGCCCTGTTAAAAAAAGCACCCCCCAAGCCCCTGACCCCAACCACCACCACCTCCAAGATACATTTGATTGACACCTGCCACGTCTGGGCTCATGTACGGTGATGGGACACTGCAGAACAGCCATGGTGTTGTCTTGGGGCAATGCAGATTTAATGGGCAAGACAGGGAAATGCCCGCCCTTTCCCTCCTGCCAGCCACACCAGGCCACAAATTGTGTACAATAGTGGCTCCCTAACATAAACGTGTGTGTTTGCCTCCCCACTAACATTATGTGCCAAGGTTGGGGGGGGGGGAACACCACCACCAACC
>NW_008794951.1:4443530-4474520 GCF_000699145.1 Aptenodytes forsteri
GTTTGAAATGGGGGGGGGCAGTTCGGGCTGTGCCCAAGAGCAGCTGCTCAGCCACCCCGGTGCCCAGGGGCTGCGTGTGCCGGCTAGGCTGGGAACCAGCCAGGGGACTGCACTCGCAAGGCACTAGCCCCGATATTGTAACCCCAGGGCTCAGGGGGCTTAGGCTTAGGGCTGCCGGGCACCTCCTCGGCTCTGTGCTATGGCCCACTGCACTCCCCACAACACTGCTCGCGGCCGGGTGGCCTGCTCTACAACCTGCAACCTGTCACCGCTGGCATCCCTGGGAGGTATGTGCCCAAACGCCCCAGCCAAAGCCAACCCCTGCCAATGCTTTTGCCAAGGGATGGGCCCCGTGGAAAGCTGGGGGCTCACACAGCTTTTGTTCGCGTGCCCACCACTGCCCCAGCCAAAACATCAAAGCAGCCCAGCCCCGCGAAAGCTCCTGGCTGCGGCGGGGCCACCCTGCTCCGGCAGCCTGTCCTCCCACCACCACCACGGGCAATGAGGCACATCAAAACCCTGTCCCCTTCCCCAGGAAAAACCCGGCGGGTGGGAAACAGCCTCTTGTGCAACAGGGCCGGGGCACGGCCGGGGCAGGCGGTGAGTCACGCTGCACCCCGCCAGGCAGCAGGAAGGCTGCAGCCAAAACCGCGTCTGGGGCAGATCTGTCGCGCCCCCATTTTGTTCCTGAGCTCTCCGGGAAACTCGGGCTGCCGCCACCTGTTTCAGTCAGGCTGAAACAGTCAGGTTTTTCTGCCCCCGTGCTACTGAGCCCACGCGCTTGCGCCTGGCCCCGAAGCTTACAAAAATCCTCCCAGTGCTGCAGCACAGAAAAATGTGAGTGGCTGGTGGGGGAGAAAGTGAGCTAGCTAGCCAGCTATAGATATAGCTGTATCTACAGCATTAGGTATCTCTAGCTATAGATACATGTACCATTAGCTATACCTATTTCTTTTTGCACGCCAACTTTCCCACTCCCCCCCCTTTTCTTGAAACACAGGGCTGCTTGGGGTTGCTCGTGCCAAGGGCTGCTCCATCAGTACGCACCAGTGTCCAGCTGCTGCGGTGGTGCGAAGAGCCAAGAAAGCAGCTTGCACAAGGAAAAAAAGCAAACACACGCCAAAAAAAAAAAAAAAAGAAGGCAAAAAAAGAGCACGCTTTGCTCGGATTCAACAGCAGTTACAAACTAACCTGTCCCCAAACCTTGCTCTGACCGCCAGATGGAGCTTTGCTGCTAGCTGGACCTGGTCCTCACTAACCTTTTTCTTGCAAAGCTTACAGTAATGGCCTAATCCATCTCCTGCGTTTGGGCTCTAACAGTGCCCAAAGTTAGTACGCAGCTACTAACGCCTCAGAAATGTACATTTTCATTTTTCCTTTGGAAAGACACAAACAGTAGGGACACAACTATACACCCACTGAGGAATAAACTGTTTTTTTCAATTCATAAATATAAACTTATAGTTAAAAAGTGACAATTTACAAAAATACAATTTATTGCTGACCCTACGGGCTTGTAACATCCCTTGTGTCATTGTGATCATACGTTTCAGGTTCGCCAAATTGAAACATGACCTAGCAAAACCACAAAGTTTGCCGTCATATGCTGTTCTATGCTTGTTTGTTTGTTTTCATGTATAGAAACATATACAACTACATCACTTGAAACAAAACAACCAAAAAAAGAAGGAGTAAGGACTCGTTGTCTGTAACCTGAAAAATATTTGGCTACAGGGAGTAAAACCCATATAAATTTTTCTGCACTTGTTAACCAAAATAAAACATGACAAATATCTTACTAGCTGCGATGTGAGCTGGTATAACAACAGTAAGAAATTCAGGCAAAAGTGGTGTTATGTAAATTAGCAGCATTATCCAATCTCCTGGAAAACAAAAAATTGCGGGACTGAGGTATAGAAAAAAGGAAAAAAAATCCACAATGGACCTACTACAGTGAAACGAGTTATGTACATTGTAATCCAACGGCGTCCTGTGGACCGGTACAGTCTGTGTATGTGCTCCAAATGCTGGGCTTAAATTCACAGTGACTTTCAGCACTGAAGTCCCGAATGGAAAAGGGTTTTCTCCGTTGCAAAGCAATCTTCATGGCGACCTGATAAATAACCTCCCTGCAGCCAGAAAGCCATCGCCTTCCAGTTGTACCCCTGTGCTGGGCAAGAGCACGTACGGCTGCCAGAGCAGCATCATGGACCGGCTGCGTGGAAATCCCAACCGACGAGGTGCCCCCGGAGCCATCCGTCCCCGGCGGCGACCGTCCCTCCAGCCACCACCTTCCCCGCGGGGCCCGACCTCACCCATCCTGTGCTCTGACGGTGCCGTCCTCCCCTCCGCGTGCGCCCGGGGTGCCGAGCGGCTGCAGCCAAGGTGGTCCCTGCTTCCCGGACCCAGCGTTCAGGGCAGCTGCATCTCGGGCAGGTCCGGCAGGTTGCAGGCCTGGCCCTGCGCGTGGCGGCTCTGCTGCTGCGGGTGGAGGAAGTAGCTCAGGGGGTTCTGCTGTGTGGTGTGGGGGGGCTGGAAAATGCGCTGTGTCGGACCCCCAGGCACTGGCTCAGGACCTTGCATCTGTCGGGAGACACAAATCCGACAAGTCAGACCTGCCCTATGGCCCATCTGCTCCCTCTCTTGATGCAGGGCTGATGCTGAGGCTCATACCCAGGAGCACGAGTACCAAGTCCTAAAGGTAACCTCTACCCATCGAGGGTACAAGCTGTGGACAAGCGGCTTGGGATGCTGGTGCTATCAGCATGCCTAACAATGCCTGGAGACTATGGAGGGGAAGCGGGACCCATCCATCCTACCAGCCCCACAGGGAGCCCAGCAGGAATGGAAACCTTCAAAAGCTACTTGGACACAAGGTAAAATCTGCAGGACGTGCAACTTCCCTCTTCCATGGGAAGGATCTTCAGGCAACTAATGAAGAGGTTGTAGAGTGACCTTGTCCATGTACCACCCTGTGGCTGGCACCCCAAAGATGTGGACTTGCTGGTTCACCCCCCGTTAAAGGCACTGTGGCACCAAAGCCTGTTTTTCTGTTGCTCTGGAGCTATTTATCTCCCCCAGCACCATCATTCTGCTAGTCCTCAGGACCTCAGTGCAGCTCATGAGCACACGTACCCAAAGTGGGGATGGCTCATGTCCACATTTGCTGACAACGATGATTCATTTCTTGCTCTAAATCCAGTCCTGCTGCATGGCTGCTTTCAGCTGTACCTACTCCTCCTCCTTTGTTTTCTACCGTCTTTGCCTGGAGGACCGTAACTTACCTCTGCCAACCAGGCAAGCCTTGGAGAGTGTATTACTAATTAATTATTAGTTTCAACAACCCTCTCCTTGGAAGCATCATTGGTTTGGCATGCACTGATGAAGCTGTGCTTAGATAAACCAAAATCACCTTCTCCAGAGATCTGTGTTGTGAAACACCCATTTATTAAAAGAAAGCAGTGATAAAAAACCTTGTTATACTGAAACACACCAGCAGGAGGCATGTTTTTGAAAGAGCTTATCCCTTATCATGTTTCACGTCTACAGCAAGATTCCCACCGGAGCTCCTCTGGGTGACCAGTTGTGTTTGAAAAACTGGATACTTCTTCTGGACGCTAAGCGATAACTGAGTTCGCTGGAAAATACGGCCTTGAATGGATGCAGAGCCAGCCGGGAAAGGCTGAGCACTTGGGTATGTGCAGATACAATGGGCATGGAGGGCGTGCGAGTGCACTGACCAGGTAAGCCCCATTTCTTCAAAAAAACCCCAACCCAAACCCAAAGCCATCCCTGTGCATCCTCACAAACCTGTTCCAGCTCCATTACCTGAAGGTAGAGACGGTGCTGCTGAACTTGTTGCTGTGGCCACTGGTGGAGATGAACCGGTGTGTTTGCCTGGTGGGATGTGAAGCTGGTGTGTGGGATCATCAGAGATGGGGAGAAAACAGGCGACGGGGCTGGAGGTCGGGCAGTGCTACAGGTAATCGGTTGCATCTGTATTGGGGGAGGCAAGATCTGCTGCTCTGCAACGAACCTGCCACGAGGAGGAAAACAAGGCATGAGAACCCAAACCCAGACCCACCACCAGAGCAGGACCTGAGCAGCCCAAGTGCTGCAGGAACCAGACTGGAGCAGGGTTTGTCAAACCACGCAGAGCCTGGCGAAAGCAGGCCCCAGATTTCCCCCTCCCCATCAAGCATGGACTGGAACTGCAGATACTTAAGGTTTTTAAGGCTGTACATCTCCTCCATGACTTGATTAGGCATTTTAAGCCAGAAAACGGTTAAAAAAGTATTTTTTCAAAGCATTTTAGTTATCATAAAGTTCTTTGTAATTAAAAAATATTCTCATTACTTTTTCTCCTAACCAGCTGAGCTTTTGTTTCTTTTAAGGCTGAGACTGTTTGTGTTTGTGTGATCACATACAAGTTTTTCAAAGTAATTTTCAGCGCCATAAAGTGCCCTGCTAAAACACAAAGGGCCAGCAAAAAGACTTACTTTCCTTGCTGCCTGCTGGCACTGCTTTGCGTGGACTGGCCACTGCTGTTGGCGGCGGGCATCATGGCTTGGATAGACTGATCCAACAGCATCCTGCGGTGGAGGAAAAACAGAGGACAGTCAGGGAAAGGAGAGGCCCAAACTCCTGACTGTCAGTCTCTAGAAACAAATCCCTGAAAATCCTCCCTGAAAGCATGCAAACCGTCACCTGAGAAAAGCTAATGAAATAGGATGCTTATTATCACCTTGTCTAATGCATTCGCAGAGGTGAGCTGAAACTTGCTAAATCTTTCATGTACGAAATATATTTTATAGATGTGAGACCTCTAGGGTTTATCTTGTTTCCTGACACAGTATTTTGAAACGGCTGGATCCTGGAGGCAGTGGCTGCAGATACCTCCCTGAAAGGTGGTTGAATAGTTTGGGGCAGTCGTATATGTTTTATACAACATTTCCAGTATTGTATAAAAGAAAAACGGTTTTGCCATGGCACTTGTCCTGGCTGGAGAAAAGACAGTCTGGAGCTTCAGAGCAAGCAGACATAGGTTTGGGAAAGGCTGTCCCTGCTAGTTTTTCCTGTTCACTCCCTCTGACAGCAGCGGATGTCCAAAGGTTACTGAGCTACATGGACAATTTATGGAAATATGGAGAGAAAAGGATTTCAGGCCCCTGAGGGTACGGCATGGTGTGCACAGCACCCTGCTTGCACGCGCACTGGGCTCACCACTAACCCAGATCTCTGCAGGAGGGAACATCCCTACGGCCCTGCTGTGGCACCCAGAGACCATCACCCCCCTGAGCCCAGATGTGCCTGCCCTCCCCGCTGCCCAGGCATTGCTATCTCCTATCACCGCCATCAGGACGGTCCCAGCAGGGCAGCGTTCGTACCTGAGGCTCCTGTCCTGGCTTCTATCACCGCCAGCAGGGCTGCGTTCGTACCTGAGGCTCCTGTCCTGGCTGTAGTCAGACTGCGGTTGCCTTTCGCTGCCGTCAGTCGGTATCTGTGCAGCCACTGTAATGGGATGCGTTTGCGAAAACACCATGGGGTTGTTGTAGAGGGGCACTGAAATGCTCGCCTGCCCTGGCAGACACGTTTCCTGGGCTTGGGTTCCTCTCATTAGGTGCTGCTGCTGCTGCTGTACCTGAAATGAAGACATAGATACCCACGTAAGTTTTTAAAGCTCCCTAATAGAAGGCTAAAATAACTGCTTCCAGCGTGCAGATGGGAAAAGGAGAAGGAACAGTAGAATACTCTCCCTGAACACAGCAGTAGGAACAGTATATCTATTCAGGACAACCAACCTGTTTGCATTTATTGCCCCTGCACGGCAGGTGCTGGGATCCCCAGCGGTAGGAGCAGATGGTCTCTTGAGAAGTCAGAGTACAAGGGTAAGGGCATGCAAGGCTCGAGGGAGAAGAGACCAGCTTAAGAGGGGAGGAGGAGTGCAAATCTGAAGTCCCCAAGGAAAGTGTCTCATCCACCCTTTAAAGCAGTAGTTTTGTCTTTTTTGGACACCTCAATTCTTTCCCAAGGAGATGTGACCATCTATATAGTGGATTTAGGTCTAGTGATGACAAACTTGTTTTTCAAAGCTGCCTTCCAAGACTTCTCAGGCAGAAGAAAATTGATCTTTTTAATATTATGCCTACTTCCCCATGTTATGAAGTCACAACTCTCACTGGCTACGAATGAGCATTATGTTGCAATTGCAAACAGAAGCGAATGAGAGCCCAAGCCTCCTACTCGGTTCCTCTCCGGTCACCAGGACGGCTCCAGTGGTCCCCAGGGCTTAGTGCTTTAGGGTACCTGACTTTTATTTTTACAGTTGAATGACACCATTCGCAACTGACTCTCAACACGAATTTTGTAATGCCAGGTACGGAGTAAAACCAGCACAGAGGACCACGGGGAGGGGGGACACGGCAGACAAGTATTTAAAAAGCCAGGAAAGGGGACGACGAAGACAATGAAGCGGCCAGTGACCTGGGCGGCCGTGCCACAGGGGTCCCTGAGGAATTGGCGCGGTGACGGCAGGTGGGTGCTGCAGTAGTGCTTCGTCCCCATAAGGCCTTGCTGTTGTGACTTCTTGGCTGTGGTGTGCCTGGGCGTCCCCGGCGGCGGCGGCCTCCTGGGGCTCGGGTGCTGCACGTTGTTGAAGACGACAGGGATCGGCTGCTGCATCAGCATCTTTAAGTAAAAGAGATACGTGAGTTGTCGCAGTTCATCCGGTGGTTGTACTGCCTGGGAGATACCGTCTCTGGCTCCCAGGCTGTCTCTATCAGCATATATAACACTGCAGCAGCAACATTTCTAAATCTAGGGGCAAAGTGAACCATGAATAATAGAAAATCAAATGTTAGCTTGTGCCCAAATATTCATTCAGAGCCATGACCGTTCCAGCTCCATTACGCCTGTTGCATTTTGCAGGAATGGCACTAGGGATCCAGCAGCACTAACCAGCCACCGAACCGCCAAGCTTTTTGTGCAGGGGGGATTTCGGATTAGTTTGGGATTATTTTTTTCCAAATCATGAAAATTCCTGATTCAATACTTAAGCAGATACTGATGCCACTCATCTCTCAGGAGACACTACTCTCACATCTGAGACCAAACTACCGATTTATCCAGAGCTCATTTCTAAATGCTTTTGCCACTGACTATTTTGTTACCGATCTGCGTGCCCAAAGGAAAAGCAAATGGTTTGTGGGTTTGGGAGCCCCGGGCACCTGCAGGTTGGAGTCCTGCACTAGCTGGAGCTGCTCCTTGATGACGTGGAGCTCTTCTTGCTGTGTCTTGATGTCAGCTTGCAGTATGCGTGTCCTCTCCTCCAGCTGCTCTTTCAGCTGATGCATCATCCCCAGCTGGGTCGGGAAATGGTACACTGGCTGCAGAGAACAGAGAACAAGATCATGGGGTAGGACCAGTCCTGCTACTCACATTCATAGTGATGCTGGCTTCAGAAAAACAACTGCTTTTCAGCTTTTGCCATAGAAAATATGATGCTGACAAAAAATGGCAATTGCATATTTAACCAAAGTACCACTGTACTTCCAGAGCAGCAGCACAACTGGCTCACACTCAGTGCCTCGCTCCAGCTCTTGGTCTGTTAAATTTCTGCGCAGATGTAGTGTCTGGGCACGGGACTCCCCTGCTGATTTTGGACCACTTGCGCTTTGTGGCAGACGCTGCATGCTAACCCTTGCCACACCTCCAGGCTGGGCTTTCAGTTGTGCTGCTGATGGTATTTGCCAAATGCCAGGCCCAAGTTAGGTTGTAATCCCACCCTGGGACCCATCCTTCACACCTACGCTGGCCGTTTTCAACCCCTATATTATAGTCTGAGCGTTTACCACACTGACCTCAAAGCTGTGTGAGGACAGGCCTCATAGTTATGGTTTATGACTCCCACATTCTTCTTGCGGTTTTTTTTTTCTTCTTCTGGCCTAACTCAAACCTTCCCTGGCATCCCCTTCCTCTACCAGGGCAATAAAACCCTTCAGCACCGTATCAGCCTGCAGTTAGTTACTAGCAATTCAGAGATGAGCCTTCAGCAGCCCCCAATGGTTTTGACAAGTGTAAATCTTCCTCTAAGCTGTTTCCTTGGGTGTCCTACCTGCTCTGTCTCCTCGCTGAAGTAAGTGGTTGCAATAATTTGGTTGCAGGTAAGTCTCAGTAATAGCAACAGCAAGGGCACTGAAACCTTGCCCCTGCACTGGGGCCAGCCAAGCAAGGAGGTAAGAGCAGTGAGCCAGAGCCACCGAGTCTGCCCCGCTGACGGGCCGTACCAGTGCGTTTAACAAAAATAAACCACGTACCATCACAGCGTGCTGAGAGGGGACTGCTGGCTGAGCCACGGGATGCTGAGGAAGATGTTCACCAGGGGCTTGAGGAGTTGCTATGGCCTAGAAATGAAAATTTTGCCTTACTGTAGGTCCATAGCACCTCTAGTGCAGAGTTGGTGCGATACCAGCTCATACCGGTGATGAACAAGTGCAGGGAATTAGACAACTCCACGTGGAGATCTGAGGATGAGTCTGAAGGGAGAATTTAAGCTCCTGCATGCCCCCTGCCAATTGCAAATCCTCGGTGTCACCATCCATTTTTGGATAAAGGCCATTTCACGTGTACAAACCCCAAGAAAAGCAGGCTCGCAGTGTGAGAAGGCGTTTGGCCTAGAGGAGCAAACTGAATCCCGAAAGGAGGCAGCAGAGGAGCCTCTAGCAGCTCTCCACCGGCTCTGCTGGCCAGCAGCGCTCCCCACAGCCCCAGGAAATCCCATGCTCGGGCCCAGAACACTCAGAGGTGGGGATCCAGCCTCTCTGAGGGCGAGATCAAGGTTTGTCAAGCTCATTTCTTTACAGCATCAAAAAGGCTTTTGCTCGCAGGAACCACCGACCTGAGCGCTTCCAGCCAATGTCAGCCGTAGGGCTGCCTTCTCCACCTGCCCCCCCGGCACCGACGGCCGGGTGGGCGTGCTGGTGTCCGTGTGTCGCATGGACGACGTGGCTGGAAAAGAGGCAGTTTACTGTGATATGGCAGACCTGTGCCTGGCTACCCTAGCTAAGCCTGAACTCCACCTACGCAGATGAGCAGTGACCCGAATGCTGCCAAACTGGGTCCCCGAACTGCCCCTCCATGGTCCCTCTGGCTCTCCACCTGACTCGCAGGGTTCCCTTCTGATGCTAACGCCCTGTTTCAGCCTTCCCTCCATGGGTGTCTCCAGAGGAGCTTTCCCACTCTCCCCCTGGCAAGTATTTCAAGAAAAGCCCCCTGAGTTGGCTCCTACCCACAGCACCGCACGGGCACTGCAGTCACCTCGCTAGTGCCCCCAGGGCAAGGGGGGGGCACGCGTGGGAGCTGGCATGAAGCTGCCAGCAAGGCAGGCAGCCTTCTGCACTCCTTCTGCAGGAGTTTATCATCAGGGACCAAACCACCCCATAATAAAAGTTTTGTCAGTGAGGTTCGGGGCTCAATCAAATTGCTTCAGCTTAGTGAGTCACCTCCTGTCCCCTGAGGCACAGCAAACCACCACAACCCTTAGGTGGTAGCAAACAGGGGGGAAAGCTGCGCTTGCCTTGGCAGTGGGCTAAGAGGGAGGAGGCAGCACGTGGCCGTGGCTCTGCTGCCGTACCATAACTTGTTACGGCACAGTACGTCGGTCCCAGTGTTGAGCACCCCCCTCCTGCCCTGACTCGGTCACTCCCAGCCAAACCCCAGTATTCTGGAGGCTGCTCTGCCCTCCAGCCCGCTCCTCGCCCCTGCACTGGGCTGCCCTCAGCCGCGCTGGCACCTACACGCGGAGTCGGAGAGGGCGGTGTGCGAGGAGCGCCGGGAGCTGTGGGACGACAGCGACACTCCCTCCCGGCTGGCGTCCTGGCTGCTGCCGCACTGCCCCACGTCCAGGTAGCTGCTGTGGCTCTGCGGGGAGCGAAGCACAAGTGGCGAGACCGTCAGCAGGAGAGGACAGCGCTAGAGGGGACCTCCACCTCCGTGACCGCTTGTTTGCAGAGAAAAATAACAGACTGGGTGCGTAGAGGGCCAGCACTGCAGCACCACACCACCAAACCCTGGTGCAGTATTCGGTCTGCTCCTCAATGTTCACCCTAAAACCTTCAGGTATCCCCGTGCAGACATGACCCTCAGGATCAAACCCCAAGCACCCCTGGCTTTGGGGTGATGCCACGCATTTCTGTCCCGGGACACCCATCTGACGGCAGCGAGCAGCGGTGGCAGGGACGCACCGTGCGTCGGGCGAACGCCATAGGGATTGCTGCCTGTGCCCCGCGCTCTGGCGTGCCACCCTCCTGCTCTCCTGCCCGTGGAGCTGTGTGCAAATGGAAATATGCTTTTATAATTAGCTTCCTTCTGCCTGATTTCTTCAGGGATGTCACAGTTCGTTGGCCATGGCACACTGGGGAGTGGTGGCAGAGGTAACGAATGAAGGCGGCAGGAGTGGCTGGCTGGGGAATGGTTTTATTCATTGCAGAGATGGAGAGAGATGGCTGGGAAGGGACATGGAGCAGTGGCACAGGGACATCAGCTGCAGCCCTAGGAGAACCTACAGCAAATGGCTTCTGTGGGGGACAGGTACGGGGCGATGCTGAGAGCTGCAACCCCACTCGCCGCTCCCTGGGATGCAGTCGCTCCCAGCAGACTGTTCTAGGCAGGAACCTGGCAGCACATCCACAGAAGGGAACAGCCTAAGCTAGTGAATATTAACGGATTTGGAGCCGTCACACCAAAATGACAGATGCCACTTGGCAGATGGTTTATGGCAAACAGCCCATAACTGTTGGGTAGTAGGAGACTGTTTCATCTGCAGGACATGGGTGACCACGTTGGCTGTGCCACCACCCTCCCCATGCCTCCCAGGGAGCCCCCCAGCTTCCCACTCCCCTCCAGAGGATCAAGCAATGGGAGTGATCACTCTGCCTCTCCTCCAGCTGCCTTACATCAACAGATGCAGCTTAAGGTCTGCAGAGAAATATCTCAGCTATCATGTGGAAAGGGGAAAAAGACACAGAAGTGTGCTGTGGTGACAGAGAAGCAGCTGTTTGCAATATGGTCCTTGCTCAAGTGCAAAACATCTCTGGGACAGCTTCCCCTATACATCCCATAAACGGCTTCTATAAAATAATGTCTGAAGAGCAATGAGGCTAATGGAATGATAATTACACAACAAACCACTTGACATTACTTTGATTACTGGTCTTATTTGTAGACTACTGAGAGGAAGAACGTAAAAGTCATTAAAATGACCTTGTTAATTGGGCAGGTGTGTTGGGATGCCAGACTGAGTCAAGCCATAGAAATTATTGCTCTGGTCACAAGCCTACACTTGATGCGATCCTGCCCAACGGTGTAAACAGAGCTGAAATCTGCAATAAGTGTTCTTCCTTCACTTCCAATCTTCATCTGAGTATCAGTGATGAGCTGGCATTAACAGAACAGGTACCATGTGGTACTGCCCTGTGCTCGGATCCCCTGCGCCTTACTAACGGTGACAGGTACAGCAATCTGGCCTCCAGCTCCAGCTCTACTTTTCTGCTTCTGAACTGAGGTGGTTTAACCTATCATTTGAGTAACAGTCTCAGAAAGATAATGCATAGCAGAACAGCAGCAACGCAACTGCTGAATTTGCAGTTACATGCCTGAACCAAGACGGGCAGTTTAGAGCCATGCAGTGGAAAACTTCTCAGGGTCTGCCTGAGACGTAACCCAGCTGAAGGCTTGGAAGGAGATGGGAGTAAAGGAGAAAGAGAAGAAAGAGCAGGTATTTTCCTCAGATTAGCAAGCAATTACTCAGTTTGGTTTAAACACCTACTCATTCAACTGTGAAGGGACATGGTACCTTTAGAGAAGAGGATGCCAGTTCAATCGATGACTCTTCAAGGCCAAGATCTCGCCTTCTTTCAGCTCGAACTTCTGCATAACTAAAAAAAAAAAAAAAAAATTAAAATCCAGTTTTTCAGCCTGATATCGTTTACTGTATGGTACCTATCCTACCATACAGATCATTATGGAGTTTTCCTGTTGAGTCACAAGCTTTGCACAGCACACACACACACACTCTCTCATATACAAAGTGCTTAGAGGAACATCATCATACAGCCTTGCAACCTGTGAATAACTGCACATGCTGAATACCCACAGATTAGAAACAACAGGGCAGTGTCCCAGTCCCACTGCACCAGGACTGCAGAGCCTATATGATTAATTGCACTAATCATTCCAAGCACAAACGTAGACACTCCTTTGCAAATTTTGGCCCTGGATGCCTTCAAGCAAAACTAACCTAAAAGCAAAGTGCACTTGGTTATTGAAGACAAAATGGGTGTCTTTGTCCTCAGTACAATTTTCCTAATAAAGGAGGGTCCCATTTTCCATAATCAAGCAGAAAAACGATCCTACAGCTTCTGTGCAGGTAAACTGCCATAGCAAATGTACATTCATTTTCTAACCTGCTGATGATCAAGAATCAAGTTTGTGCATGTTGTACGGTAGCTCAGTGAGACCTAAGCCAGCGCCCTGCGGGGGAGGAGGTCAGGTCCCCTCTTTCTGAGGGTGCACACAGCGCCATGCAGCGTGTTACATCAGAGTTAACATCCCTCGCTCCAGTGGAAGCTCTGAATACAAACCGACGGCTGCCCAGGTGCAATGCGAGGTGCAGGAATCCCCAGGAATGTGCCTCTAAAAGTGTATATTTGCTTTCCTTACTATTTTTTCTCTTAAATAATAAAATATTTACAGTAAAGAATGCCACATGATTCACCAGTGGGATAAATTGGAGAGGATGTTTTAAAGACTCTCTGAGTGCTTGTGGATCGTGGGCACTGAAAGGTACCAGAATTTAGCGTGCTGAAATATTAACGGGCCATTACCTTTGTGGGAGGCAAGAGAAGTTGCTGAACTGAACTCACTTATATCATCGTAGGCAATGAATTTTCCTGCAATCACGTTTTGACTTGTGTGTTTCAATAATATATTCTAAACCTTAACTATATGAGACAGAATTGAATTTCAAAATCTGTTTAGGACTATATCACTAGGTTCAAGAGGCACTGGAAGCAGAAAGAAGACATGTTCACACACAATAAATTCAGAGCTTAAAGTGAAGCCAAATTCCCTGAAGGACGGCAGAAGCGACACAACTCAGAAGCAATCCCTCTCTCTAACATTTGTTTACGATAACCCTTGACATGTACTTTGTATCAGCACACACAACTCCACTCACTTACACCTTTTTATTGGTGTAAGGTGTTCTCAGTCTGTGTTTCAGAAGATCCCAGTTTACTAGTGTTTGTTCTTCCAGATGTTTGACAAGAAAAAGGGAGACCAGAAAAAAATTCAGAAATTGATTCCTGACAGTAAAGAAAGACGCAGTGAGGAATATGTTTACTCAAGTTAATAGAGAAAACCAGTATGCTACTATTTTTCAAGCCCTTCAGTAAATATATTCTCAGTCTTAACACAATCTTTTTTGAGATTACAGTGGTAGTGAAGCAGACTCCCCTCCAGAAGGTGCGTATCACGGAGCATCCCACATACGCACCGCCTTAGAGCACGGGTTTGCAACTGAGCACAAGCAGCTTCCCACTAGGGGGGGATCCTGGGCTGAATTTCAGGTGAGGAATAAGGCTAGCAGGACAGCAGCTAACTTCAAGTCGTAAATATTTAAAGCTCTGATCAAAAGATTTTGTAGGAGATGTATGATCCCATTCACGCCCATAAAGCCGTCCGATTCTTAACAGCTTTAATTCTTCCTATGGCCATGTCATCGCTAAGGATAAAAGGAGAATGTAACACACTGATAGACTTGGCCAACGGTGGCTTCCAGGCTTTTGGCCCGGTTGCCAAAAAAAAAAAAGAGTAATGAAAACACATTATGTTCTTCCCCATGTTCCCTGTCATAATAGTTTTACAGAATTACATACCATCTTAGCGTGTCAATACACACAGCAAATATTTGGCTAACACAGAACTAGGAAAAATAATGGATGAGCACATGGGACATACATTGTGAAGTGTTTGGTGCTTGCTCCTACCTAACTACCAGGTGTGTGCAAACGATGAACTCGGGTTTGGAATTCCACTGGTGGTAGGTGATGTAGTAGTGTGTCTGCAGCCATATCCACTGCTGGCCTTTGGTCAGGAACCGATAGTAACAGGACTTTCCTTTTCCAAACTGCATCACTGTTAAACAGAAAGGAAAGCAATTTATAGCAAACAGAAATTTCATGGTGCAAAGGCGATTGGAAAAACCACTTCGTCCCATACCCCTCTTGCAGTCTGCTACTGCATTAAAGTGGCTCTTGTGGCTTTATAAACACGACAGATGATACACAGCCACGTACTGAGCTTTTATTTGGGTTCTTTTCTGCTACTGATTTTCAAGAGTGCACTTTGCTACTGTTCTTATAACTAATAATTGGCATAACTATATAACTAGCTATATACTTATAACTTATTCATGGGCTCCTCTGAAATAAGCATAAATAACATTAATTAAACAAAGTATTGGCCTTTCACAAGTACATGAGAATGCATTTCAAAGACTGGGGGCTTGAAGTCAGGATCCTAATAATGACACAAAACAGTAAGATAGTGGAGTTTTAGCAGTTCAGCTGAGAGTTTTTGTCTGAGAGATGACCTAAATACACCAGACCTGGTATGTATTATCAGGGTATGTCCAGAAAAATCTCAAGTGGTGTAATACAACTGGAACATCAAGAGGGAAACTACATTAAATAACCACATTAATTGTTCCCAGACTGCTGGGAGTACAATGTGAAACATGCTCACTTAAAATACCCATAATTAATGCAAAGCAAAATACAAACGTGGTTTAAGCAAACCCATTTCACTTCACAGTAGGCAAGATGCCTGCCCAGAGCACTTAATGTGATGAATGGGAACTTACCAAGCCACACTAACCCAAGTATTTTTACTCACCTGCACACCTCTACTTTGTTAAATATCAGGACTAACTTCTTTAGCCATCCCATTAACAGTGATGGCCTTTAGATGAAGCACTTAGCAAAGGTCTTCTGTCTAACACGCCATGCTGGGGATCACTCAGCTCCTAGGCCTGGCAGAGATTTCCTGAAGCAACTTCTATAAATCGCTTTGCCAGCACCTTACTTTGTTCCCCTGCACAGTAAGATTAAAAGATCCTTTCCTTCAGGTGTGTTGTGCAAATACTCTTTTAATATGTAAGAGGGGATCCGTGGCTAGTAGAGATGCAGAACATAAATCGCTAAATAGATGCTCTGCTGAATGATCTGACCCCACTCTCAGTATAGTTAGCGTCTACGTCACACACATTACCAAAAGGACATTGTCTGTTTAAATAGCTCACTTCTGTCTCAATGGTCTTTTACGCAAACAGCACTGAAAAGTACTGTTGCTCAAGACAGCAATTAAAATATTCCTTTAATATTCCCATCTACACACTTGCTGCACTTGACACAATTCGTGTCTAGCCCCTTTCACAGCTTCCTCTGCGTGCTCAGCTGGGCAACCCTCCTCCCTGCTGCCCGTTTTGTACCAGAGCTTCGCCTTGACAGGGTAGAAAAGCCGGCAGGAAAGTGGAGTGGGGAAACTTGACATTCAGAGGAGTAGTAATTTTCTCCATTCTCCACTAGGTCCTTTAGCATCTTATATGTGTAAGTGACAGAGGGTATGTGGTAGAGATGGGGGTGGTTTGCAACTCAGAGACGAAGCAGCTTGTCTAGCCCCAGCGTGCTGGGGGGCTGTGGAGTTTCTTGGTGTCCCTGCGTGGCGCTGCTCTGCATCTCAGAGCAATTACAGCATCCCACTTTCTCCACTCTCTGAGGTGTCCTTGTTTCCTTTTGACAAAACACTCTCCTTTCAAATGGAGACAGCAGAGAGACAAACAGATAGAGAGTTTGCCCAACAGAAAACCTGTAAGTAATATTTCTTGGCAAAATATCTGATTACCTAGATGCATTTTACAAAGTGCGCAGTTACTTCTCATTACAGTGCTTGGCAATGCAAACCAGCTGGAGGACAGACCCAATTCTGGCTCAACATCTCAGTCTGAAGTGCATGTAACAACATGGAAAAATACAGTCTCAGGGATAAAACATCTCACATGCTCATCTGGTAGGAAAAGCACACTGATTAATAGTAGACCACATCTGCTGCCACCTTTTGCCCTTCCTCAGATCAGCTCCAGCCTTCAGCGGGACGTGGTGCTTCAGCAGCGGGCTGCACTGCCGCAGGACTCGGGCTAAGTGCTCCTTCTGACCTGGCTCCTGCAGGTCACAGTATTTCACCTTGCACGAAGATGAATTTCACAGACGTTCTCTGGTGTTCACACATCTGCCTGATCTGGACTTTTCTGCTTTACTTTCAGGTTGACCAAAAATGAGGCATCTTCACACACGGGGAATCTGTATTCGGTACTTTTATACTTAAAAAAGAGTCTGAATCTCCAGAAGCATTTTACTAATAGTTAAGTGACGTTCACAACATCCAATTGCACAGGCAGGCGATCCAAATGCTGCTTTCAGAAGGCATTTTGGTGAGCTGAGCCTCCTGGCTGACTCTGGAGCCATGAGCAGTGACAATCAACAAAACTCCCAGGGTTTGGGGCTGCCCTCACAAACTGGAGGCAGAGGGTGTAAAGTTCTGACTTCCCATCTATTAATCTCATTTCACTCTCAGACAACCTGTGCTCAAACAGGGTATCTGCCAATTTGGGAAACCTGCACAAAGAGTTCCTGATCTGAGTGAATTCCGCAGGGATTCAACCTCCCATGTAAGTGTCAGCTATGACAGTCCGTTGTGGGAAGACAGAATTCCCTCGTGCCCCAGATAAAGATGCCTTCTGCGACAACAGTAAAAGGTTTTGCACAAGTGACAAATGAGAACAAAGACAGGCATGCTGCAGACGGAAAGGAACTTACAGTGTTCATGGCACCTAGCAAGAAGCTCCAGGTCATCTGCGTGGTAGTAATCATACCCTGACGTTCCCAGAACCTCAAAGGGTAAATATCCTATAATAGGTGGAGCCCTAGAAGGGAAGCAAAGGGGAGGGAGTGAGCACAAAACCTGAGGCTTTGACATCCTGGCAGATATGCTGCAATACTAGCGACCAAAACCATCTCATACGTTCACCTGGCAGGGAAATCAGGAGTGGATTTTCATACACACAATGATGTATTTTCATATACAAGCAAAAAAAAACCATTGAGGGAGACGTAAAAATTGAGAAAATGAAAAGGTGTGTGTTTACTGTTTCACAGCCTATTCATTATGTGGGTGTAGAGAAAGGCATGTACGTATGCAAGTGACTCAATTCATTAAGCACGCTTGTGAGACACACAGCTTGAGAAACACTACGGCTGTTCGTGTGCATAACTTGGAGCTCGAGTAAAATTATCCAGTAGGTTGGATGTAAATGTCATCTGGGTAGTAACTGTAGAAGAAAGAGTAAGTGGGAAGCCGCAATGTGTGTCAGGACCAGCTTGGGTAAAAGAAAAAGTAATTGTTCCCATGGAAAAGCCTGGGAAATTATAACCAACAAAAAATACTTCTATGCTGGTAGTAAAGATAAGAATAGGCATGGGGCTGATTTTAAGGAGTGTTATTTCTATGGCAGGTAGAGAAGGAATCGAGGAAGCATTTAGATGGGCACGTTGCAATGAGTTACATGACTATTCCGCTGTCAATTCTAGATTTTCCATTTTCTAGGCAAAACATGAGGTATTTTTTTTAAACAGGTGTCCTAACAACACTGAGCTTATGCACAGCCTTCACCGGAGCCTGCTAGCTTATGATTATGAAACAACACTGAAATGGGAGGAGAAAAACCACTATTTTTGCCTCCCTATATCAGCATGCCACCTTCCGTCCCCTAGCACTCAAGTACACTCCTGCTTGCACCAATTCAAGCACCGCACTTAGTTGGTGAGGCAGGACTTGTGCTAATTTGGCTCCACCTATTTGTTTTGGCTGCTGGATGTGCTGATAGCATGAGGCTCACCTGCCGAGTTCAGCATGTTCCTCAGGAATAAGGCGGTGGTGTGTTAGCAAAACAGTTCATGATTCAAAACCGGGGCAGTCTGAAGGTGTCACTGCCTATCAAACATGCCCTGCCCACTGCCCTTCTCTTGCCGTGTCGAGTGACCCTCTTAAGGAAGGTGAATGCCATAAAGTGGCCAAGAATATGAGCAGAAAATTATTTACGTGTAAGTACATTTGGGTTTGGACGGATCGATCCTGAGTTTTCTGGATATTAACGTGGGAAGTTCTCCTGCCCCTGGCTGAGCAACCCAGCTCCGCATTTGTACTCTTGAGAGACATGGTGGGCATAGATTATTAACCAAAAGAGAGCCCGGACAGGTCTATAACCTCTCTCTTCTCCACAACTGCGGGCAGTCTGGCACCAAATGGGAAATGGGAAAAGGAAGCACAGCCGGGGATCTGATCAACAGCAGCCCCAGGAGGATCAAGGTCTCAGCAGGAGCTCCCAAGTCCCAGCACAAGGGGTTGGCTGGAAGAGCCAGTCCTCCATCACTCTCTGTGATGACGAACCTCTTGAAACACAGTGGTCTCTGCCACAAGACAGCTTTATTTATTCAAATAACTTTTCATAGACCACCGTGTTCCTTTTCCTCATGTGACCCAGATTTCTGTTAATGATGATAATACGTGTATTTATTGAAGTGTCCTTCCTTGCTGTCTCTTTGGCAGAACGCGCCCGTGTCTCTCCTATCTTTAATGACATGCATATATTCAAGACAATAATGCCTTTCAGATGCACATCAGATAAACATTTAAGCTGATCAGGAAAGTATTATGCTTTCCTGACTTTCGCCAGAATTCTTTAAATGAGAAAGCAATCACAAAATGCTCCTCATCTGTCATTTGACAAGGAGCTGCCTTGCTTGTGGAACAATTTAAAAGTGTCTTGTTAGCTTAAATTCCAGCCTTGAGGCCTGCAACTCGCTGTGCAAATGGACATGCACAGTCTTCAGAGAGCCTTTCGAGTGCAGTCCTTCAATAAATGAAAGGAAAATAAGGAGAGAACCACAGTGCAGAAAAGAAATAGATCATTATCAAAGTTGACAGGTTTTCTTCCTTTACACACATTTACATGTAGACCCAGAATACAGATTTTTTTCCTAGTTTTCTAATGTTTATCCAGATCTATGGAGTGCTTTCTGCATTAGCTATCTTTACTCCAATTTACGTTGTCACGATAGCAAAGGTCCTGATTCCAACTCATGCTGGGTACCCTCTGCCCCTACCGATGGCACACCTCAGTGTCAGGCGGCGTGAGTTGACACAAATAAGCAAGAAACAGCAAAATACCCAACATTTCACAGCGTCCCGTGGACTGTACTGGAGAGAGGTTTGAATCGGTGATTAAATGAGACAACCCACACGATCCCCTGCTCATTCTTGGGTCTGGGCTCACCACTCGCATCCAGGGCTGTCACAAACCCTGCCTCAGCATCTGCATCAGCTTAATTTACTCTAACAATTGTTTCCTCACTGGGGATATCAGTGGGACTGGAGTGGCTGCAAGCACCCGGCGCAGAGAGATTCCTCTCTGAGTCATAACCCAGATTCATCAAAAGACTCTTTGACAGGTTTCAAAGCAGCTCCTGCTCGCCTTATTCACAGGAGCTGCTGGGACACAGCCCTTTGGAAAACCAGCTCACTTCGTCAGACAGTGAAATAAGGGGCTTAGGGCTCTTTTACGCACCTTAACATTAATCACCTGATTCTGAAAACGTGCATTATTAGACAGGCCAATTAAAGTCTAACAAAGTCACTCCAGCGAGATCTTGACAACGTGAATAATAAGCCGACTGTCCCAAACCACACAGCATTAACCATAGGGCTGTCGCAGGGTCAGTTCCTCCATGCTTCAAGGTATGGTGCGTGAGGTACACATCTTGTTTACTGTATAAATGCAAGTTATTATTCATTTATATTTGCTCTCTCTCTTTCTTGCTCTAAATGTGCAGATGATATTTAGGGTTTTTTCCTCCCAAGTATATTTTTCCCTACAGCCTTATTTAGTAGTCTTCTATTTCTAGTAATGATTACCTTTGCACAGCTTGCAAAGGGAGGGATAATGGAAAGGGCAGGATTTTGCAATGTGCTTATGCATACATGTCAAATACAGAGAAGTAAAAGAATGAACAAAAACCTCCAGCTTCTTTTGAAGAAAACGAATCCTATATTAATCAGCTTAATAAAGTGGTTCCAGTCTGTTTCATTCACCAAGCTGAATCCTAGCTCACCGTATGGCGTTGTCAAAAACAAATTGCAATTAAATCATCTAATCCACTGCTTTTTCTTTTATTTTTATAAATTCCATCATTTCTCAAGGTGAAAATCAAGTTTATTGACACAGCAAAAGATTTAGAAGGATTCCTGGAAGCTGTAGCTGGAAAACAGAGGAGCTAAACCAATACAGGGAACAGGACCCACGCTGCTCAGTTTTAATGACCTTGGTGAAGTTAGACATTTTTCTAGACGTTTTCCCACAGTTTTATATGGTTTCTTACCTGCCTAAAATATGGAAAAGAGCAAAGCATTTAAGGATGCCTAATAAGTAAGTTCAGAGTATTATTACTTATGCAGTTGCATTTAATTAGAGCTATTCTACTTGGGATCTCGGGCAATAGCTACTCAAAGTTTTCTATTTTTAAACTACAGTTTGTTTATTCTTCAGTGACTAAAACCAAATCTCTTACCTGTGGTCCAAGAATAAAAACTTCCATTCCAAACTATGCCTCGATGTAAATTCTTCACATGGCTCTTCAACATTGCAGAGCTCCTGCAAAACAGTTGGCATATTCAGACATTTAATTCTATGAAATGACAAAAGGAGCCCTCTATCAAGACTAAGGATGCATCTTCTTGGTATAACAAACCCTAGCAAAATACAGTGCTTTTAAAGCACTTGACTTATTTTCCTCTAAGGAATGTATAAGCCTTGTTTTATAGATGCATAAACTGATGAAAAGTGGCTGAATAATTTACACTAGTCTGAATTTCGGAGCTAGGATAAATAGTCCAAGGGCCTCATCTTGCAGTCTGTAGGCAAAATTCCCCAGCTTTTTGTAAATATTGTTATCTGAAGATGGATGACAGCACCAGGTCCAGCCTCAAACCGAGCTGGCTAATGCTCTCTTGAGCATCAAGCCCTGCCATCACTGCGCTGCACCACAGGACACTTACAGACCAGCAGAAAGAGTCCATGAAACACGGTGTTCACAGTGCTTCAAGATGCGGGTGGCCTTCTTACACAAAGAAGCGGTGGGATGTATTTCTTTAAAGGCTGCAACTTTTCAAGTGGTTTAGCTGGTCACCTTGTATTGGTGCTTCCTGGGCTGACTGCTCTGAGACAGCCCATCACACGACCGCCTCTTCTCAAAAGCAACTCCCGCTTTATACCTCATCATTCCAAAATACATACTTACGTCGTCTCCCACTCACAAACACAGCGGTGTCCTCTCTCATTTACCAACCCTCTGCACAAACAATCTGTGCTGCTGGACATACTCTTTGAGAGGCTGCTGCAACACGGCTCCCCTTGCAACAGCCGAGCACACAGCTCATGGTACCAGCAGCCGCTCTGCCACTGAGCACCGGCCGATCCCCGCACGAAAGGGAAGATGCAGTTGCAGAGTTCTCACCTTTAAGAACTGCGGTGTGACAAGACGAACAGTTGCTACGAGGCAAATCTGCTCCTCCGTGGCTGACCTGAAAGCTCGTGCAATAGCTGACTCAAAGCCATTACAGGAGGGCGTAGGCACTAGACACAACCAGACAATTTATTTAAGGAGAAGAGGAAGGAGAGCTTTCTTTTCATGTTAAGACAGGTACAATGACTGATGAAACCCCAGCAACAAACTCCTCCTACCCACAAGGCGATGCCACACTGATACACGCTGATGTTATTTAAAGCATGACCCTTTAGGCTCCGAGTTACACAGTTGTAACCACCTACCCCTGGCTTGCAGGGAAGCTTCGTATGACGGCTCTGAGCAGCTCAGTGTGCAGCTACAGTCTCCTTGTCAGCCTTTCTCCAGCTCAACATTTGCAAGACTCAAGATTTTACAGGTTTCTCAAACTATTTAATCTTCAAAAAGTGTCATTTGATTGCCACAAGTGAAACAGAATAGCATATTTTACTGGTTATTTGAATAAGTAGGCTGCTTTACAATTGGCAGTGGGTCAAATGGAGGTAGGATCAGTCTGGTATCACTTCTTTAAGCACAGCATGCAGAAGAGTGCAGTCTTCTGACCATCAGCCTCCCCACCACTTTTATATGAAAAATATCTCCAACATATTCCATCCCTGCCGATCATGGGGCATTTTCAGCTGAAACAAGGCCTTTAGGAGGCTACAGATCAACATAGAATTTAAAGGAAAGAGGTAGAGAGGTAAAGGTAGGCTGGAGCAGTAACTTACCATGAGTAAAATATTTAAAATCCACTACAAATTTCACATATTCATACATCAGGGGTTCATTTGGATCTAAGCTGCCTCTTGCTAAATGGCAGCAAAACTCTATTTGTTTTTCCGCTGAAATGAGAGAAAGAGAGGGAGACATACACAATGTTACTAGAAGTCTGCACTTTAGCACACTCCATATACTGAATCTATCTAGGTGTTTATACCAACCCCGCTGCTGTGGCATCTGAGCACACCCTGCCGGAATGCTCTTGATACCCGTAAGTAAATATATAACTACTAAGAGCAACGATCAGCTGGTTCTGCTTAAGGAAATGTATTCTCACCCTTTCTCCCATGGCTTTACAGCCACCCTGCTACGCTGGGTGTGAAGCCCTGGCAGTATCGATCAGCGGTATTCACCCCTGACTTCGTGCACGCATGATTTCATGCGAAGCTGTTAAGTGGTATTGCAGTACTCTGCTCTGGCACTGCTCAGTAGGACCCAGATCCAAAGGGCACTGAAGTCACCCTAAGCCTTTCCATTAATGTCGGAGGGCCCCGTGCCAAGCTCTTGTTCAGTTTTCTGCCTGAGGTCTGAACTCCACGGATTAGGCCATGCAGTCTTCAGCCGGAGGGAAACCAACCCCAGGGCAGAGCACCAGCACGAGGGCTGCCCAGTTCCCACTGACGCTTACGGAGCGGCAGAGAGGGAAGGCTAGCACTGCCCGGCCACGCGAACCCACCGGGGAAGGGGGCTCCCAACACAGCCTTGGTGAAACGTGGCTGTTAGGAAGATGCTGCTGCCCGCTCTGGTGCTGGGGACATTTTCTGGGGGAAAGGGACATTTTAGGGGTGGGACAGCAGCCAGCAGTAGAGATCCGGATGGACTGTTCAGATAGGAAGGGTGTTGGTTGAATTACATGAAGGGTTTCTGAAGTATCCTGAGACATGCAAGCTTCCTAAGGAACAAAGACTCCGCCAAAACCCTTTGGAATTTCTCCTACCCTTTTTCTTCCCCCAAGCCCCTCACTCCTGTCACAGGCTCAGTCCAGCATCCTGCCCTGGGAAAAATATCTAATGAGAGCAACTTCACTGTCCCATGATGCAAAGCAGACAGTAAAACAAAGACTGTCCAAATCAAAGACCAAGTACTGGGAGCATGTAGGAACATTAGATGATGTGCTGCATTAAAAACCAGAAATATTAACTGCGGCAAAACAGAAGTGGCAGGCAGGAGAATTAAATAGCTGGAGAGCCCTGTGCAGGCTCCCCTGGGAGCTGTTTGCCTTTGGCAAATTTCCCTGACCGACAGACAAAAGCAGAGCTTACCGTTTAGAAAATCAGCTGCAACAGGATCTGTCATGAGCACATGTGGAGAAAGGAGCTTGTACACCTCACTCTGCTCCCGCTCAGGCAGAAAGTTTAATATATTTTGGTCCACCAAATCTGACTGATACAAAAGAATGCTTTGTCATGTTCAGCAGTACAGCCTGACACAGTATCACGCCTTTTCATCCCGCAGCAGAGCACAGACGCTGCTAGTCTAGTGCAGATGCTTAAGACAAGGAAGCCCAGTCAATCTGCAGATGGATCTAGGGCACAATATAACCCTTAGGTTATTTTACCCCAGGGTTGCTACCTATTTGCAAAAGGTTGAACAGGTCCCAGAGGCTGCCCTTCAGTTCAGCCAGATGCAAGCTGGAGAAGAATCTGTGGTACCACAGGAATACAACAGGATGAGAAATATCATATCAAAATGAAAATTTTAAACATTTCCCCTTGGAAGTACGAGACAGAAGGGGGAGAGCTCCTCCTCACATCCTCCATTTGTCTTCTAGGCTGAACATCTGGCAAAATCAGCTTGACCTGCAAGTGTTTGAGTGCTGATAAACCCACACATCCTGACTAAAGGGGTTCTCCCAAAATGTCAGCACGTATTTGTTTCTTTACACGCCAGGACATTCAGCCAGGTTAACCGTGTGCTCAAATTTGCCCTCACACAGCGTCACTGGTGCCTCATGCTTGGCACCAGATAAAAATAAAAAATGTTTCTGAGGGGCCAGCAGAAACTTCTGTACCCAACAGCTAACTGATGTCTAGGAATTCTCCAGAAAACTCTGAGGCCACCTATTTGTTACTAAAGACCATGGGCTCAAAGTAGAAACAAACAATGACATTAGACAAGCACACATTCAGTCCTGAAATCATCTTTAAATTATCTGAGAAGAGCTTCAGCATGCACAGACTTCACAAGCATGAGATTTTCCATATACCTGGTGGGATAAACACCACCCAGACCCTCCTTCAGCCGTGCTGCCAAGTGGTGAGCTATGAGTACAGTGATTTTGCATAGTTTTTTTTTTAGCTAACTCACAGACCCTGACAGAGAATCTGTTATTCACAGGAGCTTGAGAAACTCCCTAAGAGCTTGTTGGTTTATCCCCCACCCGCATTCACTTGCCTCTTTGGTTGGAAAAAAACAAGCCCCAGCCCTGCAGTGACGGGGGCTGCGTTAAGGCAGGGGAATGATTCTTCAACATACCGCGTTGTCAGAACTTACCGGTAAGTGTCCAAGCAGAGACGAGACACTATCAGATACATAAATAATAATCCCATCAGTGGTAAGAGCAATGAGAAAGCCATCTAGTGCCTAATGATAAAAGGCAGGCAAAAAGAAAAAAAAAATAAAAAGAATTATGCAAGGGAACAACTTATAATAGGCTAATTTATTCTTTGGTGATGCTTCTAACAGCCTAAAACTAACATAAATCAATTACGGAAATGATAGTTCAATGCGGAAAAATAAAAATTACACATGCTGTCTAATTGAGCATTCTTCTTATATTCTTATTTGCTCATTAATATTAAATTGACCGACTTGCATTTTTCACCCAGTGAGTATTTATTTAACATGAAGCAAGACAGTAGTGGTTAAAATTTCTACACCCACACAACCCTGGTGACTTCAGTCACTTCATTATGTGTTCTGAATTACACAATAGTTAACCAATTCGGTGCGTAAGGAGATATTACATATCATCATGGCAAACCCAGCATTGTGGATAGATGGATGGACAGATGGATGGATGGATGGATGGATAAGCAGAGACAGAAAAATTATACAATGCTGTATTTTTAGCAATTTATGGACAGTATGGACAAGATCTAAAGCCTTATTTATTTTGCTTAAAGCAGTTATTTGTTAGGCTAGTGACACAACAATTTTAAAGTTTGTTTTGTTTTCCCTTTCTTATTCATAATGGTTTCTGTCTCAGAGTCAAAGTTCTCTGCCCCTTTTAAGTCACTGCATGTGCTTTCCTCTTTGGGTGTTTTCCCTGTTCTTCACAACATCTTCTTGCACCATTGACCCAGTGTCTGTCCCTATTCTTCTCTAACACTTACCAAGGTCTGGGAGGTTTAATCTCTGGTCAGCACCGTGCACAAAGCCAACTCTTCTATAGACACTGGTAGGCTGCTCTGCAGCTTAGCTACAGGGAGCCAAAGATGCAGCATTCACCATCTTGCCCCACAGCCAGTTATTCCCCACCTCACTGTCATACTCTGCCTTTGCTGAAAATAAGCCCTCTCTGGAAAAAAACACTGATTTTAAGTAAACTGGTCAATGGTCTAACATAGTCCAGCAAGCCAACAGTTATTAAAGGGCTCTCTCTTCCCCGCCACTTCTAAAGGGGGAATTTGTTTTGATTCAGCTGGAACAAACTAGCTTGTTTGGTGAGAGAAATTCCCAGAAAGAATGAACAGACTTTTCCAGGGAGGTGAGTCATGACATCCTGATGAAAAGGAATAACTAAGACACTGCAGCACCTCCCAGCTCAGCCCAGCATACACCCTTATTTTGGTGGGCCAAAGAGCAACAGCTGCCTACACAGGGTAGGAGATGTCCTCGCCAGAGGAGCATGCAGCACAAACACAAAGCAGCATCCTTAAGAAAGGAAAAAATGTAGACTAATGAGGTGTTTCTAGATCAGCTAAGCATTTTATAGGTGAGAGTGTCAGAGCTGTTCTCCCGAATGCACTTAAAGGCAACCCAAGCAAAAGATACAGCTCACATCTGTACAGCTAGCAGCACTGCACAGCTAGCAGCAGCAAAGGCAGCAAAGTAAATGCTGCCTGACTAATGGGATGTGGGAGGAAGAGAGCTGCTCTGTTTTTTTCAGGTCCTTTCAAGTTTTTGCTAAAACTGCTAGCTCTAGCGGCTCTTCTGAGAAGGGAAATTCTCTTTTTCCTCTCTCGCCAGGCCAAATTGGTCTTCATTCCTAAATGAAAAGCTTATCTTTAAGGGGAAGCAATCATATTTTTAATTCTGTGTCTGCAAAGCATTTAGCACAACATTGGTCTCTGTCAGGTTTGGATTGTATGTGCCAGCAGAGTAGAAATCATTAACACTGGGACCTACAGGTGAAAAGGAACTGTATCTCTGAACTACTCCACTGAACCGATTACTTCTCACTAATCTATGCAGCTTTAATTTCTTCTTACCTCTAACATCAACTGGGTGAACTCCTCGTTGCTAAGAAATGAAGGCTTCCAGTCTTGTCTAATCTCACAGGCTTCTGTCTGTGCTGTGATTTCTTAAAGAGAAAACATCAAAAAAGCAACATGACTCATGCTAGTTGGAATTTTTTTTTCATTTTCAAGTAACACTAGATTTAAGAGGCTTTCAGAGGAATCATCCTCAGATCATTCTCCACACAAAGCCTTCTTGTATGCAACAGTCATTTTCCACGCCATCATGATACAAATGCATTAGAAATCAAGAAAAGGAAGGGGAGACATTTTGGGTGGTCTGAAGAAATCCTTCAAAAATTAAGGTCAATGGGCTAATTTCAGGGTAGCTAAGTATCACCGTGAGCAGAGGGTGTCCGTGACTCCGGAGCTGTTTCGGGAAGGCTCACGGGAGTGCCCAGGCAGCAGGACAGGCTGCACCCAGCCATGTCCTACCACAGGAGACCTGGGAACAGGGCACAGAAACCCCTTTTCCCCTGGCTTTTGTAGCGCGTGCTGTTCTCAGCTCTTCCTCCCTCGTGCTCTGTTTGAGAGTGTACAAAGCATGCCAGGGGGTGTGGAGGCCAGCGAGGGAAATGGAGCGATGTCACTACATTAAAAAGCATACAGCACTGCATCTTTTCAAGTGTATCTATGTTTAACTGGTATTCAAACCTAGCCCATTTCCTGAGGCCAACTGCTACGTCTTGTTCTGCCCCTCGCTTAGGTTCATGTCCTCTCTGGAGGTCTTAGATGCTTGGAAAAAACAGCTTTCTGAGTGGAAACTGGCTGCTGGGCAGATGCAGAGCCAGTGCCTTCAACAGGAGCTGGCCAGCGCCCTCCAGTACCTTTCTGTTTCTGTAAGAAGTCGATGGTCCTCTGCAGTATCGTGGACTTGTCCATCTTGAGAGGGTGGCCGTGGCCCTGCAGCATCGTGCAAAGCTCTTTAATGAGGACATTGAACTGGTCTCTCCTCTTCTTTTCAGATTTGTTGCGTGATGCCCTGGGTGACAGAAACATGAATGCCGCTAAGTCAAATGAAGGACCTACAGCTTGTCCCAGGGAGAGGTAAACGGCCCTGCCTCAGCAAAACACTTTAAATACAAGAATCTAAACTCTGCTGGGACTGGTCATTTGTTTAAAATTAGGCTCGGGCGTAAGTGCCTTGCTGGTGCTTAGAGCCTTGCAGCAGGACTGAGCTCACCGTCAGCAAGGAACACCTGGAGGTAACAAATATGGTTTATATTCATTTGAGCAAGACTGTATCCTTACATGCATTTCAGCGGCAGTTCCCATTGTTTCAAAAGTGGTGATAACGAGGTGAAGGTGTTATGGGTGAAATTTCTCCAGTAAGAGAAGTCCTGGCATCTACATGCTCACATTTTGCCCACCTCATTTTTATGAACTTTTGTTTTGCAGTTAGTACACACTCATATAAAGGTCAAAATGTGAAGGATTCCTTATTCCCTGACTTGTGCTTGAAGATGTAGCTTATAGACAGACAATGCTGTGCAGAGACATCTCAACTGCAGAATGAAGTCAAGCACGTGCTCGTGTATCTGGTTTTGAAAATCTGCTGCCATGATATATGAAACTGGGAATGTTAAGCATCTGGCTGCGGAAACCACAGACAAGTTTCCAGCTTGCATTAATACAATTTAAGAATGTTTTATTAGGGTTTTCCCCTCCATTAAAAACAATAAAGGAGAAAGCAAATCCATTCAGTTTCTTCCAAAATGTTCTTTCCAAAGCTCATATCTGAGATAACCCTATTTTCATACAACCTCTTCCAGCAGTAATTAATTTTCTTTACAAGTGTATTCATGATGCTACATGCTTCCTGTGATCTAGACCGAGTGTGGTATGCAGAAAGCATTTCCATTCATATTCAGGTTGGCATTTGGAGGTTCTCAGATCCAGCATTTACATTCACAGCCATCTCTGTTTTGGCACTCGTGTACGATGACTAATTAGAACTGAGCCAAATGCTTCTCTGAAGGAAGACTAGCTCATACCTGTGCTAAAGCAGGACTGCTCTCTAAGTGTCACAGGGAACTCTACCCCACGTGGGCAGCACTGCATGATGTCAGTAAAATCACAGGTCAGGAGTCCTGCATCAAGATAATAAATAGCCATGGGATAACACGAGATTCTGAGGGCACGACAACGTAATTTAAGGACCACTCAGCTGATTAACCCATTGTAGGGGTGGTCAAACACACTATGAGAAGCTTGAAAATGGTGACTTAATTATGCTGTTTGTGGTCCGCTATACACAGCCTGTAAACTGCATGGGGGTTTTGCCTCTGACATCAGTGGTCCCAAGTACTTTTTCAAGCATTGGACAACACACCATTTACAGCTTCCCCTGAGAGAGCTTCCACTCTCAGTGCTCTGTGCATCCCTTCATACCTCTTTGCCCTGTCCTTCTCATCTTCATCCATCAGTTCGTTTACACAACACAGGGATCTGGAAAGAAAAGACAGAAGTACTTACTGAGACATATTCCCTGATCTTGTTGAGGATGTCAGAATATGGAGCTTACTGGTTCGTACTTATGACCTCCTGGATGTTTCAATATTCACTTTCCCAAACTCCACTCTTGTTATGTAGCTTCTTGCTTGTTCTGTCAGCTACTGAGGCTCGAGAAGTGAAACCGTTGCTACATGCCCAAACATACAGCTATAATAAGCATGACTTTAGAGGGAAAGAGCTAAGATCCAGCAGCCCCTCAGCCTGCCTTCGCGCTCCCCTCTGCCACAGGATGGGGAGCCCTGCTGAAGCACTGAACTCTGCACAGGAATCAGCACCTCCTCTGCAAATCTGCACAGGAGTCAGCATCTCTTCTGCAAATGTGAGAGCCGATTTGGCTCTGATGCCCGTACCAGGCAGCCCTGCGCCTGGTCCTGTTTTGGGAAATCAAACAGGCTGCTGGTTGATTTCAAGCATTGCAATGCTTGAAAAGCATCTGAGATTTCTTTCCCAGTGGAAGGGCATCGGAGGAAGAAGGAAACTGTGCTAATCCCCCAAAGGATTAGTATTAGGCGACAGCAGGGTACTATCAGGACATCTAAGAGTGATATAATAGACAGGTTCATCCAAAGCACCCTGCAGCTAATGACCACTGCTTGCACTGGTGGACTTCCACCACATCATCTAAGCTGCGTCCTACCACTGGGATTCATACCCAAGACTTCAAGTTAAAACTTCCTCACCTGGCACTAACCAGTGAAAAGAAGGGAATGTGACCTGAGTTCCCTGGGTTCTATATGTCCCTGCACCAGAACAGTCATTGTGGGCTGCTGTCTTTATCTTAACTGTTCCTGCAGCACAGCTAAGGAGAACAGTTGGCAATAACTCCCAGTAAGGACACAGTATTCTCAAGCCCCATGAAATGATGGAAAATTCAACACGAGGGTAACTTCTTCACTGGTGACTTGCTTTCTGTG
The DNA here is from genome assembly GCF_000699145.1 of Aptenodytes forsteri. Taxonomy (NCBI): domain Eukaryota; kingdom Metazoa; phylum Chordata; class Aves; order Sphenisciformes; family Spheniscidae; genus Aptenodytes; species Aptenodytes forsteri. The sequence goes on from NW_008794951.1 coordinate 4,473,933, forward strand.
ACTCAGATGGGCTAAGTCCAAGGGACGGGGAATCAGGCAGATGCAGGCAAGCCAGCTGCCATCGCTCCACACCATGTTGCCTGGGTCAGCTCTGCTGGGTTGTACCCCCCTCAGACACCTCCAAAGAGGAGATGGCACCCATCCCCGGCATCAGCACCAATCTGCCTTTGTCTCTAGTGAGCACTTTCCCACCCCTGCCCAGCACCCAAGGGGCATTTTTCAATGAGTACATCCAAATGTTTTTCCCTGCTTTAAGACTACTCCAAGCTCAAACAATTTGGTGGCTATAAAAGTAACACGAAATAAAACCACCCACAACTGATACGAAGTCAAAGATGCTGCTCACAGTAAAAACTACAAAAATTTACCCTCCCTTTCCTGCTCTAGGGCAAGGATCTGGACTTCAGTAAAGCCTTTGACACTGTCTCCCACAGCATTCTCCTCGAGAAGCTGGCGGCTCACGGCTTAGACAGGTGGACTCTGCGCTGGGTCAAAAACTGGCTGGACGGCCGGGCCCAGAGAGTTGTGGTGAATGGAGTTCAATCCAGTTGGCGGCCGGTCACGAGCGGTGTTCCCCAGGGCTCAGTA
>NW_008794951.1:4475274-4498650 GCF_000699145.1 Aptenodytes forsteri
ATGAGGAGCGGCTGAGGGAGCTGGGGTTGTTTAGCCTGGAGAAAAGGAGGCTGAGGGGAGACCTCATCGCTCTCTACAACTACCTGAAAGGAGGTTGTAGCGAGGTGGGTGTTGGTCTTTTCTCTGAAGTAACAAGTGATAGGACGAGAGGAAATGGCCTCAAGTTGCGCCAGGGGAGGTTTAGATTGGATGTAAGGAAAAATTTCTTTACTGAAAGAGTGGTTAAACATTGGACCAGGCTGCCCAGGGAAGTGGTTGAGTCCCCATCCCTGGAGGTGTTTAAAGGACGTGTAGATGAGGCGCTTAGGGACATGGTTTAGTGGGCATGGTGGTGTTGGGTTGACGGTTGGACTCGATGATCTTAGAGGTCTTTTCCAACCTCAATGATTCTATGATTCTATGATATCCCTCCCTGCAGATGACCTGAGCAGAAGAAACTGTATGATTTCTTTTGTCCCAAAATAGGAATGCACTCCATGGGGAAGGAGTGGTTCTCACTGCCTGAGTCACTGAAAGCTACGAGCCAAATTAGAAATTACCTGTTCTATTCCTCAGATTCATCAGTCCAGACTGATGGAGTGGGATTAGCACTTCTTATCACCATGTAAATAGAGATGGAGAAAAATTAATCCTGGAAGGAAAAGCAAATCCAGTTAAAACACAGTTGCAGGCAAGACTTAGCCTAGAGAGCAGCAATCACTTCAAGCTGAAAAAGTCTACCACCGTAAATTAGAAACATGCTCAAGTATAACTGGTGAAAGCTCAGCAAACCCTCCAGGAGCGGGAGCTGGACCATGTTCTGGGGCTCCTGGCTCTGTGTGCACCACCTGCTGCTGCAGAAGCAGCTTGGGAAGGCCAGCTTGACCTCTCTTGTCCAAAAAGCTATGTGGCCCAGCAGGGTGGAGGAATGGCCCTACTAGCTTGGGGACACTGAGGATCGATCGGAGTCCTTCCAAAGTATGACAGTTTACCTGGCACGCGTGCTATGAAAACCAGCGGGTATGATCCATACTTCATCTATCCAATCTTGCAACCAAAAACCTCCTTCGAGATGAACATGATCAGCTGAAGTCAGCGCAAGCCACAACCACCCACCTGTGGATGGATTTAAGGCCTCCCACTAAGATTTGCTACTGACGGGACACACACGTCTCCTTTGTGTTTGCAATTTAAACCGTTACTAATGAACACCCTGAACTCTTGACTATACCCACACCACAGTGCCCATCTCTCTGAAACCATCACTGTTGAAATTTGTTTGGCTTCAGATGAGCCTCTTTCTCAGGAAGGATACGGATGCAACCAGACTGTCCATGACTGACAGTAAGATCTTCAACAACAGCCAAATGCTGGGCTTCCAAATTTAACAAGCTTTTAATGCCCTTGAAGTGACCTCCCTGCTTTGAGCCCAGGGTCATGGCTGTTTCTCCTGTTACCATTAGTTCCAGCATCAGCTCAAGACGCTGCAAAAAACTCTCTGCCACTACCAGGGATTACATAGTTGTAACCATGGTGAACAAGCAAACATACCCCCACATTTTTGATCATCTAAAGGACTAGCAAGAGCTTGTTCGTTTCTCCAACTAGTGAAAACACCTCAAAGGGAAGGAAACACAATAAGGTGGCTGAAGAACCACCGCAAGAGACACACACGTCAGGCACGCACGCTGGAAAGGGCAGCTGGGACGGGGTAGGGTCCGGCAACGCGGGGCCGCTGCTAAACACCACGAGCAACAGAGAACCTGACCAGTGATACGGTGAGAGTGCTTTGAGGGGAGGTTTATGTGAGTAACGTGAGTCAACAGGCCAAATTCCTGCTCATTGCAGCTAAATGAAATTATGTCAATCCATTTGCTCAAAAAAATTGGCTCAGATAAAGTGTGTTAGGGTGGTTGTAAATGTAATATGGAAGATACCTGCAAGAGGCTTGAACCTCCTGACACAACAGAAATACAGGAGTAACATAAAATACCTAATGTGTTTCAGCGGTAAGTGATTCAGTAAAAAATGCAGTTGGGATGAAGTGATCATTTTCCGTTTGGAACATGAACTTCCAGGGAAAATCTCGCAACTCCTGATATCCCCAGTGAAGCTGCGCCTGAAAACAACACCTACGTAACAAGTTTAAACACAGTGGATCTGCTATGCTTCTGTTCTCGCAGTCAAGTTACAAGTTGGTCAAGTTACAAGCTTTTATCCTAGTTCAAAAGGAGCGTGTGATCTTATTTGCTACCCTATTGAGCTAGCGTAGAACTGAGGTGCTTATCTAAGTCACTGCTGCTCATCGGTCAGGGCTGTTTTATTAAAATCATACAGTTGTTTCTCCTCTAGAAGAATGACCCATACACAAGTTTTGCTAACTCTTAATAATTTCGGAGATACGTAGGTATAAAGAAAATTCTTTTTAAAGCAATGGGTTAAATTATAAAAAATGCTTGTGAATATGCAAACAGATCTATCACAATTTTTCAGGAAACATTTTTTCTATACGGGCTTAAGTATGCAAAAATTCAGCCAAACAAAAGGATTCTTCCTGAGCTTTGAGTGCAAAGCCTTATGCAGAAACCTTCACACGGCCTTGCCCACAGGTTGTCTAACAGCTGAAAACTCCCGGGAAGCCTGACAGGTTTTCTGCCTTGCACGCTGCCCTCCCAGCCAGCTTGAATAGCAGTAAGTTGAGGGAAGCTGTTTGGTCACTGAGAGATACAACAGACCAGTTAATGCTCACCGAGTCTAAACTGGGAAACGAAGCCCAGATTCTCCAGTCTCTAGCCGCAGCTATCACATCCCGCTGCCGTACGGCTGGTGTGAGCTGCAAGGGGCAGAGGAATGAGGCTTCCCAGGTCAGTCCCAGTGGGACACCCCCAGTGAATGTGAGAGAGGCCCTCAGTCAGCACCAGGCTTCGAGGCTCTAACAGAGTAAATGGTCATAAAAGAATTCACAGGCCCAAACACACAGAGAAGCTTTTTGCATGATGCAGCAGGACGGTGAGCTACAAAAAGTCTTAGTAGAAGACACCTAAGGACAAAATATTCTTAACCGGATTAAGCACTTCAGGACTCCATTTAGCTAAGTGCTTTTTGTCTTGTTATGAGCCAGAGCTAAATATAGTAACTAGCATACTTAAGAATAGTTTCATAAGGGTTGTATACACTCCTCAGCAAGATAAGGCACTTAGCACCACTGACAGCAGTATGTCTGCATGTTAAGAGTATTTTAAATAGCTCCAGACAGAATCTCTTTGACCTTAACTGTATTAACCAGAGGGATCAAAATTTATTTATTGCCTCCTGAAAATCCTCTCCTGCAACACTTGGAGAGAAGGATTCCTGAACTCTATGGGCAGGTAAAGAGAGAGGACACTTGTCAGTGCTGCTAGCATCATTTTCCACCCCCACCTACAATAGGTGAGGATCAGCTTTCTCACAAAGAAATGCACATCCATCATTGCTTAATGCCCTCTGTAAAGTGAAAAGATTTTTTTCTTCCCTTGTACAGGGAGTCTCAAAAACACTCATAGCATTTTAAGGGCAAGTTATATTTTAGACTTTTCAAATATCACAGTATTTGAAGTTGTTTCCAGGGTTACAGAAAGGGTAATGTAGTATGACAGCCTTAACAAGACAAATGGACTTCTCAGACACACAGCTAATAGTTAAAGCACTATTCCATGCTATCTGCAATACTCTGGCACATTTTTTACTGAAGAGAGAATGGGAGAGGGAATTTTTTAAAAATTCTTTGTTTTGCAGAACTGTCTGACTTCAGGGGCTATCTAAAACTGCAAACTTTTGACTAGAGAAAATGTTTATTTATTGGCTTGCTGCAAATCATCAAAGTATTAACATTACCTTAGGGTAACTGTTAATGGAACAGCACATTAGTGAGAATTATCCCCCGAAACCAACAGTTCCTATGAATGCTTCATTATAGGTTTAATTTTAATTATTTGGTTATGCCACTGATGGCAAGGCAAAGATCACTCTATGAGTGTAATGCCGCACATTTCTTTGTGATCAGCAACAAATAAAGCTTTCATCAGTCACCTAAAAAGGGTCCCTGAACCCAGGTGATTTGATTGCTTTTCCCAACTATATCAACTGGTCTAATTAAAAATATTCTCTATGCATAAAAACTTTGTTGTGCTTGTATTTAAATTTTCATAAAATTTTGCCTTTGAGTAATGTACGGCAGTTAGGGAGTCTTCAAACCTATACTGTAGGAAATATTTTAATTATGGAAATGTGCCGTGCTAATAATTTCCACAGATTTTACATGCAACGAATTCAGCAGAGAGCCCTCAATTACAAGATGCAGCACTTCGTGGCACAATGCAGTCATAAATAAGAGAGTTAATGCCTTCTCCAGCAATACGATTTATATGTCAATATGCCAATGTTTCATTCTTCTTGAGGCAACAGGAGGGCATGACTGTGGTTGACAGCTAAACAGCTGATTTAATTTTTAAAAGGCAGAATTTAACCTTTTCAGTAAAGTGCTACTGATTCAATTATAAGATGCTAATGTAAATGACATTTGAAAAACCAAACAGTGCCACTGAGTCTTTATGGCGGTTTAGCACAGAAGCGATCACCTCCTCCGTTGGCGCACTGGAGGACCGAAGCCCTGCCGCCTGTCCTTTGCCGCCCGCCACTGAGCCACCCGGACAGCGGCAGAGCTGTGCAGCGCCATCCTTTACAGAAAACACCGGCCCTACATCGCCGCTGCGGGATGGCTGAGGGAAACGGTCCGGTACAGCACGCTCACCTCTGGCAGCTAACACACACCTTCACTCTCTGGGAGTGTCAAGGCAGGGTGACGTGCCATGACTGTACCGATATTTTCACACAGCATCTTTATTTACTGGAACATGGGTAACGGTGGTGAATCGGTGAGGCAACCAAATACTCTGTCCTCTTTTGTTCGTCTGTCCGAAGCGGACTTTTTGTGCCGCTACTGTAACTATTGCACCTCAATGCACTCACTTATCTACAGCAGACCCTCCCCTGGTTTATTGAGCTCTAAATTTAGCTTGTTACCTGTGACAGATTTATGACTACATTTCATTATAGCAGTAACAGCTTCAGACAGAAGCTAAGAGGTGCCCAAAGAAAATGGATTTTACAAAACAATTACACCATAAAAAAGGCTGTATCAGAACACTGTGATTCAGCACAGAAATGAAATGAAAGATACAGGGAGGAACGACGGTCGTGTGTTGGGTTTTTTGTTGTTTTTTTTTTTAACCAGGATATGCCATTTTCTGACAAAAGAAAGGGGGAAAGGATTAAAAACTAACAGACACTTGAAAAGAAAAGATGATTACTGGAACATTTTGTTCTCTAAGATTTTTGTCAGATCCTAGAGAAAATAGCTGGCCAAGTTTGTTCTGTTCCAGCAAATTACTGAACCTTGCAGGTACAAGATACAACGTTGTAGAATATTATTTAAAATGTCTCCAGGGTTTCTGTAACAAGAAGAGCATGCATTTAATTAATTCTATCAATTTGTCTAATAGCCCCTTAAAATTCTCAAAACATGGCAAAAGGCAGAACTGCTGATTCACGACCCTAAGTAGTACAAAACTATACTTCGACTGGCACAAGCAGGGTAGGATAAAAACGCATATATGCATAAATGCAAATAATACTTCTTCTGCAGTCTTGGATGAATACCTGCGTTCATTTGTAGCCGTTCAGTTACTACAGGGAAGGTAAATGTGTGTTGTAGCATGGAATAATGATATCCAACCTATAAACAATTCTTTAACACACCTGACTCAGTCAAACATAGAGCCAAATAATAATATAGTTTTCCCTCGTGGAGGATGGGAGCAAAGGCAGTTGTCCATAGTTAATCCTTCAGCAGAAATTGAGACGTGTCTTTTCACGGGACTATTTCCAGGAAAGGCACATAGAGCTAAAGAGAAGGCAGCAATTGAAATCTAACAGTCAGAAGTCTTTTGAACAGAATGTTCTCCAAAATTGCTCTTAAAGCTCTGCTTCTGCTTATGGCTGATCCTGATGGTGCAAATGCGTGGGGGGGGCACACATATATAAACACGCATTTTACTTCAGAGCAATTTGCAAAAAAGTACTGAGAGCAATTTCTACCAAGGAAAGCAGTGGTGACATTCAGGATGACTCCTGCACCGCTCACCTCCTGATGTTGGAAGTTAGGTAACCATTCCTGCTGGGTGCATGCAACGGGAGGGTGAGCAGAGCTCCCGCTCGCATGCCTCAGGCCACTTGCTATCATATTCGCTTCTCTGGCAAATCACAAAGAATGGGGTGTGTGCGGGAAGGTTAACCCAATAAATTTCAGCAATGAAAAGAATGGCTCAACAAGGTAAAAAAAACCCCAACGCTATTGATTCTGCAGCTTAAACAATATGGACAACATCTGACCATAAACCCACTGCTGAAATTCTGGCTAATTTCTGGGTTTCGTTCAGAATAGTTTCAACACTATCAGAGCAAACCAGCTAGGAATATTTTTTAAAAGAAACCAACACTCTCTGCTAACTCGACAGTGTTGGCTTCCGCACCTACTGCGGAACTGCCTATAAAGCGGGTGCTGGGCACCCTGACACCTTGTGCTCCATTTTCAGGGATCACCAGCTGGAGCTTCTCCCTGGGAGGTGCTGTGTGTTACTCCCACCAAGAAGACATAGCTTGCATCAACAGTATTTATGGCATTAAGTGACATCATTGGGTCCTCTTTCGGTTTCAGATTTTGTTTTGACAACTATGTAGATAGGAGGACAAACAGGTCAAAGCTGTCTTTTTGGATGTGTTAGCCTGAAATCCCTCTTGTAATTCCTCTTCTCTTCTATTTACTATGGATGAAACTCATCCCAGGCGGACAGCTACATAAAGTGTGTCATTAAACTACCTACTTTCGTGCCTTATGCTCTCCCTGTGCACAGAATAAATGTAATCATTAGCTGATTTTCTTTGTTGTCTATCTAATTAAACTAAATACCTTCTCCTCTACTTTTCTCAGCAAGAGAACACCCCCAGCGACTACCAGTTCATTGAAAGAGGCAATAGTAGCATTCATGTCCTTAGCTGTTCTCTTTTTCTCCTCAAACAATACATTTTTTGCTTTGTTTCTTCTTTGCCTTTCTCAGTCTTGTATATAAAATGCATTTCAGATGCTTGAGGATGGTACAGATGAGGAGATGAGCACTTGTGCTCTGTGTTTGCTTGTGCTGGAGGTTGAACTCATAATGCAAAAAAGAATGTAAGGCCCGAGGGCTGCTTGCCTTGCACAGTAAAAGCAGGGGCCTTCAAACGGGCCAGGAGTGGGTCCTAGGTGCTTCCAGGACCACACTTCCAAAGTGCTCTGCTCCGGTGAAAAGAAAAACGCTGTGTATGACTTGGCTTCAAAGTCCATCTGCTCACAGGTTGCAGGACCGATAGATGGTGGGAACTATTTGTGGACTGAAGGATTTTCTTTCAAACTTAAACATCATCTGTCTACGTACAGTACTCCCCTGGCCATTGCCCTATAAATGTGCCTCAGCTCACTTCAAAGCCCAATAGCAACCACAGTCGATCTTGGAGTCAGGATGCGCCTGTGAAAGTGATGTGCACTCCTATCATCCGTGAAAGCAAGAAGAGTCTACCAACTCCCTAGCCCATTTAATGAAAGGGGCCTGATACTATCAGGACTCTTCCACTACGTGACCAGATGTTAGCGCAGTTGATCCACACCTGCACAGTAGGTCTGCCCCTTTCTGGCATGCGCAGACTGACTGTTATGTGACACAAATCAGAGCCTCCTGGAAGCACACGGCTTGCTGACCTGCGCTGCCCTGTCAACACTCAATGCTACGTCCCTGGATCCCCCCTCCAAGAAAGGGCAACTCAGCCGCTCCTCTGCTGCTGTTGGGCAACATGTGGGAAGGCAGCTGGATGCTGTACAGCCTGCAGGCAGCCGGCTATCCTTGGCTCTGTCATTTCTGCACGTCCTTAGATCTGCTTGGTCCTCTACACAGTCTGGGGAGCCCTTCAGCTGGTAAAGTGGGAGGTCTGGGAAGTCTGGTTCTTGTTCAGTGTCCTTTGATTTCTGCTGGACAACGTCTAACTTTCCGATGCTTTGCAAGCAGCTTGCTGCCATTCTTTCTCTCCTCTAATGCTTTTACACCAGGAAGCCTCAGCGCACTCCATAAACACGGTTGTATCTTAGTTGTACAAGTGAGGAAACAGGGGCACACATTTTACTTCTGTCTCTTTTTACGAGTGTCCCAGTTTTTGGAAGCTGAATTTGAAACAGTAAATGCAGTTACAGCCTAATTTTCAGTAATGCTGAAACACAGCATAAGCACCTACAAATAATGCACATTTTGGAAAAGCTTGACCTAAATCATTGACCCAAGGTCACGCAGCAGAGTTAAGAAGTGAATCCAGATGTCCCGATGATTAGCTCTGTCTATTGGCATTCAGTCAAGTCTTCCCTCCTAAAATAAGCTTCCTGAAGCATCAGACTATAGTCTTAGAACTCCCTTAAATACGCAGCACTGGTAAGAACTGATTTTCAAATGAAGGAGGGGGAAAAAACCCCAGTTCATTATTTTTTCCTCAAGTGATCACTGACTGACCAATGAAAGGGCAGCTCAGAGTCATTTGATCTCAAACTTCTTCCTATAAATAAAAAAAAGCAAGGTTCTTCTCCCTTTTCAAACAACATGAAGAAAAAATGTTCTGCCTCAGTAATCCTAGACCTGAGTAATTTAATCTGCTCTCTGTTGCAATCTGTTTCCCACGTGTATCACCATCCTGGAATTTCTGGAACTCAATACATAAGGAAGCTATTCAAAAAAAAGGAAATACTACAACAAAAGGATTAGAGATAGGTCTGAACCAGATTGAAAGCCTCCCTGTACCAGAGGAGAATTCAGCTCCTGATCCAGAGTTCAACTTCTTGACTTCATCCCCAATCTCAAACCCAAAGACTGCCAAAACGATGAATTTCCCAGAGCCAGACCACCTCTCACCTCTGGTTCAGAGACAGAAGAAATGAGAAAACAGGTTGAGGAGACCTGCAGTGGTATTGCAGCAGAAGTGGAACAGCACTAGCTGTCTGAACAGTTAAACTGTGCTATAGAATAGAAAAGAGTATTTCAGTTGGAAGGGACCTACAACGATCATCTAGTCCAACTGCCCGACCAATTCAGGGCTGACCAAAAGTTAAAGCATGGTATTAAGGGCATTGTCCAAATCCCTCTTAAAGGCTGACAGGCTTGGGGCATCGACCACCTCTCCAGGAAGCCTGTTCCAGTGTTTGACCCCCTTCTCGGTAAAAGAAATGCTCCTAATGTCAAGTCTATGTAAAAGACCTGTGAGAAAATTATAAAGAGCTTTAGTAGTTAAAATTCAAAGTCTCCCATGCAAGCTTACTTAGAGTTTTATCTACTTATCCATTAAATGAATATCAAAGGATTCACTGCAGCTGAGCTAACTGACCTCATTTTACATCTTTGGCTTCACGCATCCAAGTTCAAGCATAAGAAACTTCTTCACCCTCTCGGTGTGTTTAATTCTGGAGCATTCCAGGTACAAAGTGCACATAAGTCAAAAGGAATTTAAACAAAGCGCTTACATTTCAAAATTTGTCTTATCCTCATTTGGCTCCGAGAATTTCAGCTGCTTTCCTTAAATGATCTGCTCACATCTGCTCTCCAGCTGAGCCGTGTTCATGCCCCACTGACCTTACCGCTGCCATCTCTGTAATCTTGCAGCTGAGAATAACCAGCAACGCACCCAGCTCCTGTAAGCGTCAAGAGCATTTCAAGAAAGAGGAGGTAGAAAAGAATCAGCCTTTATATAACAGGGAAAAGAAGGATTTCAGAGAAAAACCATTGTTTGACTAAGGTGAGTAATGGGAGCCGCACGCCTGAAGTGCCCTGGCCCAGCTCCCTCGGGCAATGGGAACCGGAGGCGTCAGCATCTTGCAGGATTATACTCTACAACGGCAGCTGGCAGATATTTTTCTAATAGAGAGCACAGCAGCATCGTTCACACTCATTTGATTCTATTTGCTGCTGTTCCTATTCAAACTCGGCTAATCCGATCAAGTTATTTCTTGGCCTGTGCCTTAAAGCTGAGTAAGTAAACACCTTTCATAAGGTCTGAGCCCACTTGTTTCAAGTGTATGATTAAGGGCTGGACTTGAGCATTTTTGTGAGAAAACTCACCTCATTACTCAGAATCTCCAAAATCACTCACAGTTGTCTTGAAGTGACACTTTTCCATCCAGTGTTTTACTTCCTGCATTACAAATATATAATACGGTTGCAAAGGGTCCCAAACACCAAATATACATTTGTGTCTCAGCTGCCCTAAAGAACAGCTCTTTGAGCTGAGAATAGCTCGTAATGGCACCAGTTAGACACTATGATGCAAAGTATTTTCTGTGGCTACCAAACCTCCTCCACGGATGTCTCTTCTTGTTTACTATGAAGACGACAGATGATAAATATAGTCAGCAAATGCATGTCATGCTCATTTGTAGTATTTGCATTAAGTAACACTAGAAGACTTATGCACCAGAAAAGATGTTGATTCAAGTGTAATTCCATCACTGTTACACCAAGGATGGATTTGAACTACTGAGGCTTGCGAATTTTTTTCGAGAAGAATTGCTGCCACTTATGTTACTGCTATTGTTAGTAGTATAACCAGTTTTCCTTCCTTCTTTAAAACACCCTCCCCACACACACTTCTCTTTCTCTTCTCTGAGGCACTTTTAACTTCACATCCAATATTCTCTTTTGCACTATCTTGCCCACATCACTTCTCAACTAGCTCCTCAAAAGATGGTTATTTGTTTTGAAAGCTTCAGGAATAAAAGAATATTTAAACAATTAACTGCAATCATATTCATCATTCTGCATGGTACCGCTGATATGCGTTAGAAATATAATGAGAAAGCAAAACTTTCCTTCAGAAAGAAGAAAAGAGAAGATAAACATCCACAGATCTCTCTCTCTCTCTTATTACTTTGTTATCTTTTTTAGATTGCAAATATGTCAGTCACTGGAACACTTTCATACTAGGTCATTATTGTTACACATATTATGCACAAAGACCCAAGGCCTCATTCTGTCACAGATAAGACATTCACACATATCCTTTTTTTCCCCTTGCAGTTTATTTGCATGGCTGGCTGGATAATCAGCCAGAATAACAAAATATGACTCAGCACGACCGAATGTCCACTTTGCTTTGGGGGTTCTCTTGGAGGTTTGGTTTTTTTTAACTATTTAAGACCGGAAAAGATGTGTCCCTCCTAGATAACGTTCATGTAAAAAAGATTTGAGTATACACAGGGGCTCAGGGGAAAGGGAACAGATCAAACAGCAACGTTTCTGCTATCGTGCCCTCAAAGAGGCTCTGGTCTCTTTAGCCGCTCTGCCCAGTGCTGCAGAGCGCACGGTCCCTCGTCACCCGCTGCAGCACGGACGGGCGGGGATTTCTCACCGGCGGCAGAGGGAGGACGCAGGACAGAGAACTGGTCGTGTCCCACAAGGGTGGGCATCCCTGAAATTAAGGACATACGGGTTTTTCTGGACATCTAAATGCTGTCTATGGATTACAATTGTGCAAGCACGCAGAACATTTTAAAATATGCTTTATTTCATACCTGCAATGGTCCAGTACTAAGAATCCTCCAAGTATGAGCCAAAATCAAGACTCCAATACAACCAGTAAATTAAATATACATAGGTCCATCTCTCTCGAAGGATAACTCTCCTCTACTAAGTAGTTAATGGCAGCAGTGATGGATACTGCCATCCAGCTGAGCAATCCTGGCTGTATGGATGTGGCTGACAAGGACGGTGGTTCTGTACCCATAGATATCTGTGGTCCCTGGTTTTCAAGTAAGACACTGGGCCAGCTGAAAAGGCTGCAGTGTGAGATCGCATCTCACCTGGGACAGAGTGAAAAGAGCATTGAAGAGCTTGGCCCTTCAGTTAGCCAGATCCATTGGCACATGTCTCTCTTTTTAACCATCTGTGTAATTCTTGGGTGAAAACAGTGGGACTTATTTGTGCTTTCCAGAATTAGGATAAACATGAATTTATTACCTAGGGCTTTCCTGACCAAAGCACCTTAAACAGTATCTCCATATACTAACAATGTCCATACTGTATTTTAACACAACAAAATTAGGCTGGCCGAGAAAATACACATGAAAACCAGCTGATGGAAAGAATCATACCCATATATACATGCATAAAACCCACATGGATAAAAAGGGAGCTTGTTTCTGTGATAATCTGACTACGTAATACCACCAAGGCCAGCAAGATCCCTGACAAACATCTACGCAGAAGCATGAAGCCAGCAGCAGAAGTTAAAAACGCCCATGACCTTTAGCTGGCAGTCTGTTTCCTCAGAATTTCACACTGTGTTCGAGAGGCAGATATCATCTGTACTCCCAACCTCCTTCTTTCATGCACTGCTTTTGTGCATGTCTCCTAAAAATCACAAGCAAACTATACAATAGCTTAGCCAAAACTCAAGCAGGGAAAACAGGCAGAGAGAAAAGCTAACTTCCTCCTTCCCTTTCTTCCTCTCATCAGCCCTTCTGAAAAAAATCAGTAGTAAAACTCCTATCTACTTCACTGAAATGAGTATTACACCCATCCTGACTTAAGGTTAAAGTTTCTTCCAATTTAATTCCGTTTTGTTTTCAACAAGCGAGAAGTGCAAAACAAACAAGAAATTACAGCCACGTCCTTAATTATTGCTTACGTATAGCCAATGCTTCAAAGAGCCAGCAGAGGTATCGCGTAGCAATTGCACGACAGGGGCACAGAGCACCTAGTCCTGGCTCAACTCCCAGCCAAGCACTATGCTCGCCACCAAAGCTTGGCATCGGGTGGGCGGGTGCAAAACCGAGGCAGAGGATGGACGTTTTGGTGCTCAGGCTGTCATCTTCCTCCTGAAGCCAAAATTAATTCCTGTGCCACGATCCTGTCCCAGTGCCAAAATCTGCAGTTTTGTGCTCATCCTGTGGACAAATGCTGCACGTTGTAAACCAGGATGAAGCTGGCCGTGTTTATTAGGGTTAAGCATGTTTGGCTCTCTTCGAAGTGAGCCCCCGGTTATGATCAGCGCTGTCACAAAAAGTAATCCGAAGTACCTAAGCTGCTTTCTTCTACACTAAAGTTTAAATGAATAAGAAATCAAGTACAGTACCACAAAATGCTTCTCTTCAGCCTCAGAAGCTTGTTTACCATCGCTGTAGTAGCTGAATTGCTGAATGAAATATTTACAACTATTCATGCAATCAAACTAATTTTCCTTAGGAAATAACTGATTAGGTATCTCACATCTGTTCCTTACAATGATTTAAGCCTGTGCTGATCCATATCTAGACCTGACATGAATGTTAATGTTTTAGAAACAGTCATCCTTAATAGGAGGGTGACGACAGGCTATCCGGGTCTGGTGGCGATTGACTGCAATTGGGAAGTTCTGTATCTACAGGTGAAGGATGACACAATCAGCCCACAATTTTCTCTAACCTTATGACCTAGGGCTTAGGAAGCCTGGCAGGAGATAGAAGTTACAGCAGAGCTTGACGCGGAATTATCTTGAGAATTATCTTCCTATCCCTGTCAAAAGTTTTTAATATCTCACAGATGTTTGCTTCCTCTATGCAGAGCAGCAATCCTGCTCTGCCAGACTCCAGCATTGCATGTCATCCTTCCAGCAACGTTTCCCCATCAGGGCTCTTTGATTGAAGCTGCTGCAAGTGTTGCAAGGCTGGGAGGAAAATCAGCTGCCAGTAAAGCTGATTGAGATGATTTGCTAACAAAACATGACGCTCATGTCAGGAAAGACACAAAAATAAATTCCACATTTTTGCTCAAAAAATACCTGTTTTATGGGTAAATGGTCAATGCCAATGCACTGTTAGAAACAGAGAAATCTAATGTTTAGTTAATCTGATTTAATTCATCCAGCGATCCTCTTTCCCACATGAAACTTATCACAAGAACTTACAAAAAAGCAGGAAAGAGAAGTATTTGTCGCAATGGCTCCAAACTCCATACTCTTCATCACTGCACAGAGCAAGGGAGAAATCCTCGTCCCTCTCAGGTCAACTGCAAAGCTCTTCAATGTTGTGTCAAAGATGCCAATGATAAAGGAGATGATCTGTATTACTGCTCCTTCTGGTAAGGTGCATCCATTGAGATAACAGTGCTTCCTAAGTTCTGACAAGAGCAACTAGGTCAGAAGAAAACTTTTGGCAACACCTACACTACTACAAATTTTACTTCAAGGTCAAGGAACCAAATAAAAACTACTGAAGAAAATTAACATTTGCCTGCAAAGGACCTTGTAGAGCTGTAAATCAAATATAAACCAAGTCTATATAAGTGTCTGAACAGTAATCTCTGGAACAGTCAGGAATGCCTCGTAAAAGTAGGTTTCAAACACAATCCAAAGAAGATTAAACTGACAATTCGTCTCTCTTAGGACTTCTATACATCATAAATAGGCATTATGCCTCCTATGTAAAGCAGCTCATTATCTGATTTATTCACTGATATCTCTTCTTATTCAAACAATTCAAACCAGACTATATTAGAAAATCCCAGAATAGTTTCCTTGGCACTGCAGCCTTTGAAATAAGATGATGATTTATATTTACAAAATTTTACTTACCATGCAATCAAATTCATGTCAATATAATACACTATCTCTAAGGACAATTTTAAAGAAAGATCCTATTCCAGCTGGATCACTTATTAACATTCATATGCTTTCCTTCAAAAAAAATCAAAACACAGAAGTTGTTCTTCTTTGCGTTAGTCTTTTTTTCCATCCCTCAAGTGAAAACAGAGATTCTGCTCTAGTCAAAACAGCCTACTACCAACAAACTAATCAGTGTAACACTCTAGATCTTGATAGCTCTACTAGCTGCCTTTTTAACTATGAATATACCCAAGATAAGGAATTCAGCTCCAGATTTGAAACATGTGCCCTGGATAAGACAAAGTTCTGATTCAGCCTCATTTCTTGTTTCCAAATGGTTTAGTGGCAATTTTAGTCCATTGCATTTATTCTTCTCCCATTTTAGGCAATGGATCTTTGCCCTTCCCAGACAGTATACCAGGACTATTACAGAATTGTGTATCTCCTATTCTAACAACCTTTTTCTGGGACCCTCTCCTTCCAAACTCTGAATTATTTCCAGAAAGTAGAAAAAAGGATTTGTAGACAATTTTCCCATGTAACAAAATTTTCAGCAAGGGTTCCTGAGTTGTGCAAACTTCCCCAAATAACGGACTTCTGCTCCGGACCTGGTGAGACATAGATACCAGGAGGTCTTGCAGTTGAAGAGCCAAGTCCCAAGAGATGTGAAGATGCCCCAGATAAGAAAGTGATTTAGCTTCACAGAAGTCCATGCTCCAGCAGAATGAGCAATGAGAATCGTCTGTCCCAAGACTGGCACCCAAAGGCCAACGTATACTCCCTCTGCAATTAACACCGCTCCACATCACCGCTGTCATGTGGGAGGCTAACCCCAGAGCTTATGATGGAAAGAAAATAAAGTAACTCACTTTTTCTGTGTTGACACATTGTCTCCACTAATGACAAGGCTCAGCCCTCTGCAATAAGCAAGATTAAATAGAAAATACAGGTGTTAAGATTAGCACAAAGAGTTTGTTTTATTAATACTTCCTACTGTGCCCCTTCCATTAAAAGCCTGCCCCAAAACGAAGCCATTCCAACTATTCTATTTGAAAGTAAAAGCAAACTGTTGATATTCATCTTTAATATATACATCAGTAGAGGAGTCAACCAAAGTCCCGCCTTTTTGCCGCACATGACTCACTTAACACACACGCTTAATACAGCACTTAATAAAACTTGATTGGAAACAGTTTGATCAGAGTGAATATTTTTAATTTACTGTAAATCGTGCCAGTGTATATTGCACTCAGAGACAGGACAAACAGGTTTATGGCCAAACTTCCTCAGCAAGGGGTGTAACCCTCCCCAGCTATTACAGCCTCTCTAATTGCTGTGTTTGCTGTGACAAGCCAACAGTGGACCAAACACACAGCATCCTTCTCTATACATAAAAACATATTTGCAGTTTGTGCAGTAGAGCCTTAAACAGCCTAAACCCAAGGGCTGACTCCCAGGGACATTTATTTTTCTCTTTGGCTGATACTCTAGGAGAGGTCCTCACTGCACAGAAGTTGATGGAAGTTCAACCTTTGCCTTCATCAGGGCCAGGGGTTCATCTCATCCCCTTCAGATAAAGCCTCTGCGTTTGCTTGAAAATCTTCCTAAAATGCTGCCATGTCTATGCAAAATAATTCATGACAATGGGAGCTATTATCAGCTCATCTATTGTTCATTTATTTCTCCAAAAAATGGTTTACTTAGTATGTTGCTTATGGTCAAAACTTTATTGTCCTGAAGCAATGAGCCACGCTGTGCTGTGAGTTAAAACAAGATTAAAGCAGGCTGAGCCCAGAAGAGAACAAACAAACCTTATTAATTTCTTTTAAGCATGTGTGTATGCGTGTGTTTGTGGGCTGAACAGATGAAGCAAGAGAGGAGATTAGCATTTTTATGGATATGATTCCTGCCATTGCTACATACTTGAAAATCTTGCCTAAGCTTGGGCAGTTTGTAAACAAGATTAAACACACCTACAAATATCTTTGTGTTTATCTATTAGTCAATCAATTAATCAATCTGCCTATAGCTGTCATTCACCAAAGCACTTCACATTGACTTATACATCACCTATAGGGGAGGGGGAACACTAATCCTGGGGAGACAGAGGTCCAGTGTAAGTGTCTGCTGAGCTGTGACACTGCCATCGGGAACAGAGGGGCTTGCCTAAATCCCTGCCCAGAGCCAGGGCACGGAGAGCAGCGCAGGTGGCAACTGCAGGTACAACACAGCTACAGGCCAAGCGCAGGGTACTCAGTGTAAAACTCCACACGTTTCTATTTCATGCAACAGGTCCCTGAGAAGCAGCCCTTTCAGGACTGAGGTCCCAGAAGCTGATGCAGGGTGACGTGCAGGGTGGCACAGTCCTCCACGCCATGTGAGCAGTGGTGCGGGGAAGACAAAGCGCTTTGCTCTCCCTGTCTGCTCGGGACCCCCGGGTGTTAGGGACCCGGCGGGAGGGTGGCATAGTTGTCCCCAGTCCATCTGCTCTGCAAAAGGCAGGTAGCACTAGTGTTCAAGGCAGTTGTTAGCCAGTGTCACCTCTTCAATCATACCCAGAACATGTACATCACGAGCAAACCATCCTATGCTCATCTTCCACCACCATCAACAGGAGGCCATTTCCAACGGCTCATGTGTGCGCTTGTGTGTGTTTGTGTGCGTGTGTATCAGTCCTCCAAAGTTAGAGCTCCAAGGTCTTGCTCTCTGCCTCCCCCCCTCCTAAGGAAAGATATATTTTACAGTATTCTCTGTGACAATGTTTAGCGAGCCTCTTGGTTACCTTAGTGTTATGCACTAAAGAAATGTCGACAAATTAATCAATTGTACAATTGTGTTTGCCTAAGAATACAAGTCACAGTCAGATGATTCAACGTAGTCCAACAGCTCCGTGAGTTTGGTTAACACACTTCCTCTTCTACCATCTCAATATTATCCTCATCTGCACTGTCATTTTTCCATATTTCAATTTCTCTTTACAGGCAGCTTATCAGGTATGTGATCTCTGCTTCAGGCTAAGTCAAGCTGTTTTCCTTCTTGCTTGCCTGCTTGCTTTCTGTCATTTTTTTTCTTTTCTTCTCTCTTTCTTGTAATAAGATGCACGTTATACTTTCAACTTTCCTATAACAAAACCGTGTTTTTAAAATTACTAATCCATCACTAATGGTCACAAATCACTTCTTTCTTCTAAAGGTTATCCTGCACAACTGACAGAGTTTTGCTCTGATCAGCACCAGAGCACAGCTGATTTTAAGTCCAGCTTTGCAACTTATTTTAGGAATACCAGGTAGGAAGGGAACAGTGGGGACACCAACCCCAGCACTCCAGTCTCGGAAAACAGCACTATTAATGGCTACTTCACAACATCTCTTCAACTTGCCAAGATGCACCAGGAGCCCCAGAACATGTCCTCACATCCTACAACAAACTTACAATACACACTGGAAGCACAAAAGATTAAACTGTGTTGTGACACAGAAAAGGACAGGTGAAGATCACCGCCAGTACTGCATATCCTTGTATCCACACAAAATTCATTAAACAACACTAGCAACAGACCCCAGAAAATATACCATGAAGTACAATACGGTTACTGGCAACACAACCTGAAGGAAAAATGCCTCTCTGGCCCAAAATCTGACGAACAGGTTAAACCAGGGAGCATGCCAGAAAAAACTGCAGGCAATTGTGCCCGTCTCATGCTACAAGGAGTCTCTGCGCTGCACACTTTCAAAGTCTAGTGCTTGAGAGGAAAGCAAATATGGGAAAAAAAAAAATCAAATCTGCAGCAACAGGGAAATTTCATTCTTGCCTTGGCTCCCAAGAAGACAGCAGAAGTCTTGATGCATGGGGTTAATAGTGCAAACAAAACCAGGTCCATTCTCCTTTCAACCTTACATTAAAAATACGACTATACTGGAGACCAAAGGACTAACTCTGCAAACTTAATCTCCTATCTCCAGGAACTCTCTAATTTAATTGTATAATCTCTTTCATAAGATTATCAAGATCTATCTCAAATCTACCCTAATTGAAAGACTATTACACAACTTCAATCCTTAGGTAGCTAGAAGCTTTCTTCTAATTTCCCATCCAAATTTATTCATGACCAACTTAGAAAACTTGACCCTGTGTGGATGCTATCTTTTGACTTAGTTTTTCCGCCTTCTTGCTATTTAGTCCCAACTGTGTGTAAAAAGACCTGCTGTAACCTGTCCCTTCATTTGTTCAACTGGCCAGAGCTAAACAAATTATGCTTTTTAACCTCACTTCATACAATAGACGGTCCATTTGTGTAACCACATCTCTAGCCCTTCTACTGTTGCAATTTAACGTTTTCTTGAATGGGGTGTCCACAGCTATGCAAAATCCCAATGGGCTACTCCATGAGCAACGGAAAGCTCTTGTACCAGCGCTCTGTATGATGATTTGTACACTGATAACATCACACTTCGCTGAATCTCTCATATTATTTTCCTTTGATACCCAAGGGTGTCATCGGTCTCCTTCACAGCCGTATCTCACTGCTTGCTCGCAGGTATCTCCTGACCAGCCAGTGCATCCACACCTCTCCCTTCTGTCACGGACAGCTGACGAGTTCCCGTTTCACACTGGAAATTCTTGTTACTGGTCTCCACGCTTAAAACTTTGCATGACTTCGCACTCAGCACTATTAAATGTCATTTTATTTCTATCACTCCGATCAACAAAGTCATCTAAATTCCTTTCATATGATAATCCCATCCTCCTCCATATTGACAATGCCTCCCAACTTTGTGTCATCCCGCACAGCTCCTGGGCACACACCCAAATCCTACCCACAGGTCAGAGCGGCTCCATTCAACAGGCGCAAGCCTGGTCCCAAGGGAGCAACAGCACTAATCTCTCTCCAGCCTGATGACTTTCTTTGAATACCTCTCCCCATTCAGACAACTTTATTTGCATGCAATTGTTGTACCTTCTCCTTAGCCAGCTCCTTTTCCACCTTTCAATTCTTGTATTGAACCACCATCTTCATTTTAAGCAATAATGTCCTGTGGGGCATGGTATCAAATGCTTGGCTTTAGATGAATTACATTTCTGCCTTACCCCACCTAAATAATCTGTTATACAAAAAATATGTTCGATTAGTCTAGCACAATCCATCTTTGATAAAATCTTGTTGTAATTTAGCCTGCTTCCTCATAATTTCCATGTCTAATTAATCTTTCCTACAAAATATGTCATGAGACACTGTGTACTACTGCATTCAAATCAGCAGGCCTATAGTTCCCTGCATTGCTTTTTTATTTTTTGACTATGTAGGGACTCCGTGTACAGGACACAAATGCTTCCCCTCTTCTGCAGCTGAAGAGCCGTGGGAGAGCCTTGCTGCAAGCTGTGCAAGCCTTGTGCCACTGCTTTCAGTATTCCAGGACTGGGATTATTGGCACTTCATTTGTCTCACTAAGATATTTAAGTTTTGCTTGTTTTCTTTTTTTTTTTTTTTTTTAACTTTGCTATCAATAGCTTTCAGTCTCCTGCAGATTTGTTAGTAATTACACTCTGTTCCAGATTCTACAGAAGGTTCTGCTTTCATGAGAAAGTTGTGTCATTATTTAGAGACATCAGTTCTCCTTTCAATTTAGGCACGGCTAATTTCAGTTCTGTGTAAATTGACTAGGTGCAGGTTTTGGTTGAACCCAAATAAGTTCATTTGAACCAAAATAAGAATGTCCTTACACGAGGTCACATCAGGTTAATCAAATCACTTTAAAAACAGACTTAAACTAAATTGGTGTAATCTCCCCATGTAGACAAGGCCAAAGCCAATAATGGAATATGAAGTACGTCAAAGTCTCTCATTAATTGTACACACCTCTGCGGCTTGACTGAATCTGGTGCTCCTGAGGCTGAGCAGATGTGCAGCCAGCAAGCCCAGCTGTGTACAGAGCGCTTGTCGAGGCCTCGCCACCACCTCAACCTCATGTAAAACCGGGGCTCAAGTGGGACTGGAGTAATAATAAAGAGGCTTTTGCAGGGCTTCTGCACAGGGGCACTGTTCGTTCGGCATACAGGCCACAGGGCAAGAAGTCGCTCTGTGCTACACAGTCCTGCGTGCACCAAAAGTAGCAGAGAAATAAGGAAAAAAGAGAAATGGCCTCAGCCTGGGCAGCAGAACGGGACAGACATGGCAGAGCTGCAGCCAGGTGAGCCCCGCCGGCTGCGGCTGGGGCGAGACGGGCACAGAGTCGCTATTGCAGCGGGACGACGTGGGGCACATCGAGCAGAGCGTGGCCTGAGGTGAACAAAGATTCACGTGAAAGAAGGGTGTCATCCAGGTCGTAACAAATAGATACGGTTTTTGTACCTGCCTGACTTACTTAATAGAGATTTGGAACTAAAGTGGAACTAAGAGGTGTATCATTTTAATAATACCAGCAAAGACTGGTCCACACTATTTTGATTTTTATAGGTTTTACTATTTTGGTTAAAGCCATGCTATTCCACTAGAATCCATAACGGTTCCAGTACGAGTCTGGATTCAGTTGTTCTGGTATAAACACATCGCTTATTCCCCCAGTCTTGAAGGAATGAACTGTGTTGGCATCAAAACCTTTGTATCATTACATGTGAATCTTGGGAGGTTGCATAATTTAAGGCAAAACAATGCAACTTCTGTGCATAGACAAGCCGTGGCTCCAAACTGTAAAGACATCCTACCAATTTTTTGATACGACTAATGAGCAGAAGTTGGATTCGACATCAGTATCTCTGAAATGTAATGCTGCTTCCAACACCATGAGACTTTAATTATGAACTACTCATTTGCTAATTTTAATCTTTAACCCTGAGCTATTTTTGAGGACTTGATGTGTGTCTTAAACCAGCGAAATAATTTAATACAGACATAGTCTGAGTGGCTAAAAACCAGCAACCGTCACATACCTTGCTGCCGAATTTCACTGAAGTTCGTAGTTTATAAAAAAAAAATTTAAACTAATTTTACTTTTTCCTCTAGATCAAATAACTAATCCACAGCTCTGAACGAACAGAATAAATGAGCAGTAAGCAAGAGCTCCTAAAGCCATTTGCATTTTTCCTATTGCATCTTCCAGAAAAATTCTAAAGATTCAGTAGTAAACACGTTTAGCCCAAGAGATACGAATGCCTCCCTTCCACACAAACTTCCACTGCTGGCTTAACTCCTGAGCATCCTCTCCTCATCAGTGCTTGCTGCATTTGTCGGAACTTTGTCAGCGACAGAGCCCCGAGTGCTGTCGTTACGGTGCATCAGTGCACAGGGTGCTCTGTTCCTCCGCGATGCATCACTGACACACTGGCTTACTCTGATTAGCACATTGCAGGAAAATTTTCTTTTTTGAAATACAGTTTCTAGAAAACCACAAATCCAAATGTATTCTTCTGGCTGGATAACTACGGTGAGGCACTGCAGCCTAGGAAGTTCATAAAAATTACACAAATTCCCAACCAAAACAGCACATGTGGTAGTATGTTCAGTACAAGGGGTTCACACTGCATACTCCTGAAATTATCTGCTGCTTCAAATAACGTTCGTAGGACCTATCAGGACGGTAAAGCCTACGTATCAAAACCACGAAGAGCTAGCTGTCTCTTTAAGGCAAGTTCCCATTTCCAGAGCTAGGGATTAGCGAGCAGCGATCCAGCAAAATAAGGACAGGGGAACATCGTCGTTCTGCCTAAAAATGAAGCGACTCCTGACATTTTCCCATCTATACACCGGAACGTCTTGTCCCATCAGTTAGATCAGCACCGCCGCTTCCACTGCACACGACAAAATAAACTTAGGCTAATAAATAACCCTGCCCTGCCAGGTTACACTGCACCCTCGCAGGCGGGTAAAGCACGGGACATTTTAACAGCTTTGATTTCAGGTACATTATCTCCAGGGCTACTCCCCCACTGAAGAAGACAGCTTCATTCAGGGATCAGTGCCAGTTGGCACCTAGGTGCCGGTTCTGTCCCCCAAAAAGGGACTGCTGTGCTGGACTTCTCCAAAATCCACTTAGGAGGGACCTGCTCCGCGGATGGCTCAGGAGCCTCCTGAGGACTTTGGGGACTGTGGCATTTTACAAAGGACAAGTGCTCTCTAAAGTGCATGACACCTCATTTATGAATCACGCGGTGCTCAGCTCTGAACTGTGCTTCCAGTGCAAGCTACCCAGAGCAATCAAGAGTGCAATTTCTGCCATTAAGGAGCAAGGCTCGGAGTTATCATTCACAAATCCACAGCTGAAACATACGAGGGGCTTTCAAAGCCTTCATAATTCCCCGCTTACAATGTAAACAGTGTCTGTAAAATCAAATGACACAATAACCCTGGTGGGAGGAGTAACTTTTCAACCTGGATTTTAGATGCTATATTTAGGCGCAAGACTCAGTTCGGAGGTTTTTCCCCACCGTGTTTTCAGACAAACGCATTCCCAGAACGACATTCAAGACAGAACGAGAAAACTGCGATCGGGCCCATTTTAGCCTCCAGCGAATCGGTTTCCCCCCACCCAAACGCCCCGCAGCTCTCCGCTGGGCTCAGTCCCGCGGCTGTTCCCGGTCCCTGCCCTGGGGTCGGGTCTTTCCGGTCCCTGCCCTGGGGTCCGCGGGCACCTGCGGGGCCGGGGGCCGAAGCTGGTGCCCGAC
>NW_008794951.1:4499798-4549004 GCF_000699145.1 Aptenodytes forsteri
GCCCCTCGCCCGGGCTGCCCCTGCCAGGCCCCACGACCTTCCTGCTTTCCCCACGAGGCGTTCGGCACCAGTTCCATGCCCGACACGAGCTGTGCTTCGGCGGGATTAGTCATCCCATACCATGAGTCACTGATTTAACATTTGCTGCTTCCTTCCTCATGCGACTTTTTTTTTTCTTCCCTTTCTCTACCGTAATTATCTTCCCTCCTCTCCAGGGACAGGGGCTTGCTCCTTCCCCCCCTTCCTGCGACAACAACCGTGCCTTGCTCCGGGCGAGGAGCCGGAGCCGGTGGCAGGAGGCAGCGGGTCCCGCCGGCCCTGCCACGGTAGCTCCGGAGAGCCGGAGGTGGGGCCGCTTTTCACTTGTTCCATGAGGTCATGCCGATTGCCGGGGATCTGATTTATCCTTCTCTTGTTTCTGGAAGCAGTAGATACCAAGAGCTGTGGCATCAAGACTGGTCTATAGCCTCCTCCTTTCTCTTCTTCAAGGTACTGCCGGGAGGGGATTAGCGCTCGCTGGGGCGATGCAGCGGGAAACGCGTTTTATGCCACAGTTGGGGTGACCTGGGGGAACGCGGGGCTGAGGGCATCGCTTGGGTCCCTGACCCAGGCCCCAGGGTGCTGCAAGCAGCTGCATCATGTAATCCCCTTCCAAACCCAAGTGCACGCTCTCTTATTAACAAGTTAGATTTTTTTGGAGGGTATTTTGGGGGGGTTTGTTTCCCCCGCCCTCCCCTTCAGCTTCTCTTGGAAAGCTGCTCCTCCTGTGCAATGCTGGGAGATCTGCTCCTTCTGGGACCACATTCCTGCCCAGTAGCCCTTTCCCACAGCTGGCATACCTGACCCTTGGCTTTTTTTGCTCAGCCAAAATTCCTGTTGCTCTCGCAGCCCTCGCTCTGCCGGAGGAAGGGGGCAGGCGGGCAGCCTGCCTGCATGGCCCTGTCCCCTCTACATGCCAGTGCCCCAAAGCACAGCACAGGGGACAAAAGCAGAACCAAAAAGGGGCAGCAGACAAAAGGCTTTGCTATGAGGTTTTTAATATAAACCTGATGCCACCGAGGAAAGGGAAGTGACGTTGTTACAGCAATAACCCTGAGGAACATGGGCTATTATTGATGAAGACGAGAAAGGGCACCTCTGCACGCAGTTAATATTTCTTATTTTCTTTCTTATCGGAGGCAAAGCAAATAGCGTGGTTGTGCTGACTGCCACAAGTGGCAAATCTCATTTTCCCACTGTGAGCGGGTTTTTGAGGCACGCAGCCTCATCATCAAGTGAAACACAGCAACCCTTCCCTCAATTCATGTGGGAAAAATCCTTCTTGCCCTCTTTCAGACAAGGTACAAATAGGTATCGAATGCGATGTTTCTCTCATTTTTTACTTGAGTTAAGGTGTGTCTCTGCAGCCTGCAGTGCAGCCCTGTCACCCGAGTGACGGTCACTAAGAGGATGCCATGGCCCACATACGTGGGCATGCAGATACACATTTGAGGAGTTAGATCAGGAATAAAGAGAATACCGCACTCTGCAGCTGAGGCGCTTAAGATTAAGCACCTGCAGGCGGATGCTGTGGGCAGCGCAGGCAGGATGTGGCCCCAGAGGGGCTGAGCTGGGGCTGGGGCAGGTTTCCCCTGCAGGCACCAAGTGCCACAGCCATTGCTCCAGGTTGTGCTGGCAGCTGGCCGGGTGTGCTGGCACTGCCTGGCCAGGTCTGTACCTGGGACGCTTCCACGGCCACCCCCCATCTCGCGAGCCTGGCAGGCACAGCAAACAGCATCAACACTCTGTTCTAATAAAGCAAAACACTCAGAATTACCACTTTACATGTTAATTACAATAATGTGATTTTGTGACCAGAAGTTATGTTTTATTTGAAGTTTTTCAACCAACTCCCCTGCAGCCCCTGGCAGGTAGAGACAGCAGGCTGGGCGAACGCAGGGGCCGCTCTTCCTATAGCAATGCTGAAAGAGTTTTCATGTCAATGACTTTAATTATCTCATTTAGAAGAACACACTCTCCATTAAGATCCTTCCAAAAGTTAAAAAAGAACGGGGAAACAGACTTTCTGACACGACAAAATTCACACATTGCTCAGCAAGCTGCGGCGTTGGGCAGCTTTGGCTGTACTCTGTGATGGTTGGCATAACCTCACATTTATTTATATTACTAGTTTTACAATGCTGTGTTGCAAAGACATGCTAGCAGCAATAAAACCAAGAGAAACACGGTTGTGGCCAGAAAATAAGAACAGCAAAGAATATATATAAAAATATATATATATATATATATGTAAACCAGCCTGTCCGTGCTGCACTCAGCCAGCGCATGTAAACCAGTCTGTCCGTGCTGCACTCAGCCAGCGCACTGGGGAATCCTGCAGCCTGGCAGGCACTATGAAGGAGTAACATAATTAAACGAAGAAATAGAGGGATAGCATGGGCTGTATTTTGCAAGATCACACTCCCATGCACAATCTTTAATCTGAAGCAAAGGGTTGTCCAAACTAGCTTTTAAATTACATACTGCAAAAATTCATAGCCAGGAAATGTTTGCATTGAGCAGTGCTAAGTCGAGAACCAGCTCCGGTACAGGATCAGGCACCTCAGCTTCGTCTCACTCTGGAGTGTGCCCAGAAATTCAACATGATGTTCTCGCTTTTCACGCAGCAGTAACTGTGAGGCTTGGGATAATGCCAACCAAAAGGAAAAAGAAGAATAGAGACAACAAAGTGGAAAAAATATCCTTGCCTTGATCCGTAGAGGCTGGTTCTGTGTAGGTTTCCCTATGACTCTGGGATGCGGCAGCAAGTGGAGAGTTGAAGCGGTGGAGCCCACCCAGCACCCGCCATGGGAGCGTGCGGGTGAGGCTGGCGGGGAGCCCTGTTCCCGATGCTGCCCAGGGCAGGGACACGGCGTTAATTGTGTTGCTGCTATTGCACAACACTGTTGCCTTGACACTGTGTCATGTAAAGATTTTAAACTGCCTCTTTATTAGTCATCCTCTATTCATTTTAATTGTGCCTGATAAACAGGGCCATTTCACCTTTGTGTTCTAGTGTACGCACTTATCTTGCGTATTTATATTACCCGAGAGACTTTCAATCTTTTACTGTAGCGTTGGTAGATGCAAAGGAACGAGTAAGCATTGCCAAAACAGCCTGCTGGTGTTCTCGCACATTTGCTTGCTACATTTTCAGACCTCTGCTCTCCCAGTGTGGAGATCTCCACAGGTCCTTGATCCCGGCGCTGAAAATGTTCAGGCAGAGGCTTGGGTTAATGCATGGGAACCAGTGAGAAGGGATAGGCTGACTGAAACACGCACTTAAATTTTTTCAGGATCAAGTGCTGTAGGTGTGTGCTTAACACCACAGGACTCACTTTGATCTTTTCTGAGGACAGAATTTTCTGTGGATTAAATTCTTGCCTCTGAATTATGGTATTGGTTATTTAACAAAATCAAAGTTGGGAGATGACTAAATAATTACTGGATTTAATGTGAAGAATGTTGAAGTTTCTGGAATATTTTAGTCACGTTTACTTGCAACATAAAAATATACTGCCCAAGAGTTGGCCTATGTGAAACTCTGTCCCTGCAATTCCTTATCTATCCTTATGTTTGTGAATTCTAAAGTTTCACTGAAAACTCCTGGAAATAGCAGTGCATTTTCCTTTCTGTGGTGTTATGACCTTCTCCTCATCCCAAACACCCCCTACGCTTGCGGTGGGGAGAAGGAAGTGCATTTTGGCCAGGCACAACTCTGCCACCTGTAAAAGAACCGCAGTCGGGCTTCGCAGCAGCTTTTCCAGCACTCTCGAGCACTGCTGGCATTGCTGCTGCACTGCGGGGACTGTTCGCTTAGAGCTCACATCTCTACTTCAAGCAACACCCTACAGTTATTAGAGTCCTCCCTCTGGAGATGCATCTGTTCTCTGGGCTTATATAGTTTCACCTTCATTTTCCCCCTTTAAAAAGACTCGGAAATAAAATTCAGGTTTGCACCACAATTATGTGAGAAGATGGGTAAAATCCCATTCTCATTTAAGTTCAGAAAAAGGAACGGAAACTCCATTAAAGGCAGAGCAAAAACCACATTTACTCCAGTGTGAACAGGATTTCCCCCTTAGCATAAAATCTTGCACCCCGTGGGCTGGAAGGAGCTACTTGCTGTCCTACCCAGCATCTTTGAGCGCCACTTTGAATCTTTATGCAACTGCTTAAAAAGATTAGGAATATAAATTGAGTTAATCACCATTTAGGACAAAATTCCACCTAAGCTTTTGAGAACCAGTTGGAATATTTGCATTTCCATCATCCAGCACCTTATTTTGTAGAAAATGGTTTAAGATGGTTCTTGTAGAGGCAAGATTGGTATCCAATTTTGTGTGTATCTATCTAAGGCCCTGTACTTCCTTGTACTGGAGTAACAGCACAGCCAGATAAATGTATTTATTTGAAAAGCTGAGAGGTGGCGCAAATCAGAGATCTGGCCAGGAAAAAGAGTAAAAGAATACTTTTATTGTGGCTGATCATAATTTCAACAAGAATTATGATTTTTATAAAGGAAAAAGCGTCCCCTCTTAACTGCAGTAAAATATTCTCTGATAAGCATGCGTGTGATCTGTTATTCTGCCTAACTCCAAGAGGTGGGGAAAAAAAACTTGCACAAACAAGAACATGGCTACCTTCTTCCGCCCGTATCCTTCCATGAGAGCATACAGTGACTCTAAAGCTCTTTGACCACATTTTAGCTTGATCCCATAGGATAATATACCTATGAATTAATTTTCTTTGATGCTGGGTTCATATCTTCTGGAGACTGTGCTGAAGAAAAATTCAGGCTGCTGCATTTAAATATGGGTTAAGTGGGCACAGGCAATAATCACCTCTGATTAGTATAATCAGCTACTGAGGGGCCTCGTGAACAGAGACATAAGATAGAAACTTAATAATAATTATGTTAAAGGCCCAAATCCCCCTGAATTCAGCAGTCAGAGGACAAATTGGCAGAGGAAGCACCAGGCAATGGCAACAGCTGTAGTATCACCCATGGATGCAGCACAGAGGAAGAACGCGCAAGTCAGTGGAGAATGATTGTCTATCGTCTGCAAGTGCATCCGTCCTAATAAATC
Organism: Aptenodytes forsteri; assembly: GCF_000699145.1. Classification (NCBI taxonomy): domain Eukaryota; kingdom Metazoa; phylum Chordata; class Aves; order Sphenisciformes; family Spheniscidae; genus Aptenodytes; species Aptenodytes forsteri. The sequence goes on from NW_008794951.1 coordinate 4,504,928, forward strand.
ACAGTTGTTACTACTTAGCACATTAAATCCACATTGATAAACATGGATATTTCCTATTAATACTTCTGCTGATGCTAAGCTTTATTCATACAAGGTGGTAACACTTTAAAGCTTCTCTCTGGTACTTGCCTGTTCTTAATTACTTGATCCCATACATAGCTGTGGGGAATTCTGCAGGTCAACTATTCCTTGCACTGAAAAGTTTCCACTTCTCTCTAGCCTTTACCCAGAGCAAATGCAATGTTAACAGTGTCATCTGATGGAGTTTTCAACATCATGGGTTAGAGCAGCAACGTATGACTCCAAGACAAGAGCTCCTGGCCAAACACGGCAGAGAGAAAGCTCTCTTTGCCACCTGATCTTCCTACTATAGCCCAGGGTCTGACCAGACCCCCGAGCTGCACATGTGGGTGACAAAGGACACGTGTTGGGAAAGCCTAGCAGGCTGTGCTGGGACAGGAGCTGCCTCCATCCATACCTTCCTGTCCGTCACCCAGCTACTGACATTCACCTCCTTTGCTCTGCCTGGACTGGTCTGCAGCCAGAGGGCTCCCAACTACATCCTAATGTCCTTCGGAAACTGGGTAACTGGGACGGAGGGTGGCATTAGGATGGCTGTGACCTGCAGGCACAAAGTACTGCAGTTCCCATGGCCCCGCTCGCCCCCTGCACAGCCTTGCTGATGAGGAGACCTCCCTTTGCAAAACCACACGCAACGGGGTGCTGAGAGAAGCTATTGCCTGATTTTACTTTGTAAGGAAAGTAAAATCTTCCTCTCCAAGGCAAAGTGACCAGTGCAGTCCTTTCCCAGCTCTGCAGCTCGTACAAGACAATATTAAAATCAAGACTATTGAAGACCATGGAAGGACCCAGTAGAAAGCAGACAGGGTGTTTGCGTTTAGAAGACCACGGGGTTGACAGTCCTTCTACCACACCCTGACTGGCAAAGACTGAAAAAACAATACGTATATATCTGTGTATGTATCTGGTACCACGCACACTCACTCACCACAAACAGTTGTATGTACTTAACCACCAAGGAAAGACCAGGCATAGTTTGACAGTCAGCCAGATTATGAAAGTCAAGCGGTGGCTTCTTAAGCACAAGCTGTGCCAGTGGTTCTTTAGAAGAATTGAGCAGCCCGATTGTCTCGAGGGACCACTGACAACACAACCCAGACGCTAAAAAGGACAGGAGCCTGGAGCACAGGCCCCAGGGCATAGCTCTCCAAACACCTCCCTTAATGGTCTTTTAGGATACACACGAAAGAAAACGTGTGTCCTTGATCCCAAGTGTACCAAAGTCAACAAGGTTCTTGGGTAACTTCCACTGTTTTCCTTCTGCCTTTTTTAAAAACACAGAAGCCTTCTAAATAAATTCATGAATGCGTAAAACAAGTGGCCTGACACTCAACAGAGATTTTACCCTGGGAGCAGGATGGACCGAAAGCATCACGTGTTGCTGATGCTGTGCCGCTGTGCTCATACCTAAACAAAAGCAAGTTAAAACACAAGTCTGCGAGACTTTTTCACTGTGTTTTACCACTAAATGATACTGAAATGTGTCAAAAAATATTCAGAACTGTGTGGGATGTTACTGCACTCTCTACTCACAGAAATGCACATGGTTTTTCTGGGCACAGGCAAGGTGCTGAACACCATCAATGAATTGACTATGATGCTAGAAACTAGTATTATGTGACAGATTTTGTCTACAAGCAGATTTTGTCTGCAAAAAGTCAGTCCTAATAAGTGGAAACAAACCCCTGACTGACCTGGTGAAATCAGTTTCTGTTATGCAGCTGTAAGTGACTGATTGCATTTTTGTGTGTCTACAGAAAATGAATATGCAAGACTGTTGGAATTTCCTCATCTAAACAGGACTATCAAGATCAGTTTTGGTCAGGGCTTGTGAATGAGGGGCTGGGACTGGAGAAAGGAGCTGTCTAATGAACGTGCTTGTTATGAAACTTGGGACACATTTTGCAGAAGCAAAACCTGTGGGAAATGGATTGGACTTTTTTTCTTCAGACAGCTTGTCTCTTTTCTTGGCCCCAATATGGTGGTGACCCTGCGGGCAGTTAAGTACTGCCACCCTTCTCATCCTGACCCCAAGACCTTCCATTGCACCCCTGACTGTCTTAGCAACAGATCCTGCTGGTCCTCTCTCTATCAAGACACCCCCTCTGCCTTCTTACTCCCATCCATCTTCTGTGGCGAGCCAAGCAGCACCTTCCCAGCACATCTGCGGGCAGCCAGATGAGCCCGAGGAGGTTTTTGGTTTGGTTTTTTTGTTGTTTGTTTTTTTTTTCAGAGAAATGGTTCCTAGTTGTTTTGCACTAACTGACTTCTGTCAAGTTGCAGTGTTTCTCACAGACATCATCCACCTTTGTACCCAAGTTTGTATCCAGCAGAGTATACAAATGACATGGTTCTGCAGAGCAGAACCCAGGGCTTCTCAGAGCACTGCAAACCACTGTTTAGGAAAATGCTGGCTTACAACAAATTTCGTTTCATTAAAGCGAAAGACTGTCTTGCTTTGGAGCATTTATTGCTGTTATAGTGACATCTCCTAGCTCCCCCAGTTTTCATCCTCCCCTTGTCCACTTGATACATCTACCTGCCCTTAACACTGGTGGTGGTGCTAGTTTGCAGAATAACAAGTCATTTCAACTGAGGAAAAACAAGAGAGAGAGACTCCAGAAATTAAAAAAAAAAAGTGCATTGTTTCCTGTAGAGCTTCAGTCCTTTCACTTGCAGAACTTCGGTTGACCTGCATTAGACAGCACTTGCACAAAGTGCTACAAAAACAGCACTCACTGTGGGTTTGCTGCCCTGTCATCATCTCCTTCAGTTAATTCAGACACCATGCAGTAGTACGTACACGGCACAGATAGTGTCACTAGCGTAGCAACCAGTGGGTGAATCATAATGAAACTATGAAGAGGAAACATGTCACAAACTGAAGGAAAAGCTTGCTTTTCAGTGGAGTGTTTCATCTACAGAAGAGTGCTCAAGTTAAGGATGCCGATGAGAGAATTAACTTGTGCCCTGGTCACTTAATGCAGCTTTTTGTGCAGTTATTTCCTGGTTCTGTTGCTATGAGAAATATGAATACTCGCCATGACAACTGCAGCAGAGCGTGGCACAGAATCCACTTCACACAGAGCATATTCTTAAGGAACCGCTCCCATTCATACATCCTACAAAATTCTGTGTCCTTGAGAGCAATTCAGTGTGGGGTTTTCAGGCACAGTGATTAATTATTCTGCATTTTACAGTGGGATATTGCCTGGTGTCTAATATTATTATTACTTGGTTCTTACATAGCCCTTTCAGTATTACATCTGAAAGTACTTTGCAAAGGTAATTCTTACAAAAAAATACTCTGCTTATTTTGCAGATGAACAATTCGGGCAAAAAAATTCACATAAGGCCCCACAGCACAGCAGTATCAGGACTGGCATTTGCACCCATGTCACTTGGGCCAGTACATTAGGGTGACAGGAGCACGGCTCTCATTGCAACAGGGTGGGATGACCCTATGAACTCTGCAGCCAAAATCTGCACCATCGGGGCAGAGCGGCTGCTGGGGAAAACTTCAGTAAGCTCAGCGCATCCGTACCTCTGATTAAACAGGAGCAACACACCACAGTGCTCTCGCTTGAATCCTGGTTTGTGGTGTACCCGGGTGACTGCAGGCTCCTGACTGCTGGATGCTGTAGGCAGGCTTGGGGATGGAGGGCACTCCCCGTGCCAGCCAGCACGCGGCAGGAAAAGGATTACGCGCCCTGTAACAGTTTGTTCCAGAAGATGCTTCTGGAAACATCCTTCCCCGTTTGCACGGAGGGGTTATGCATGCTGCTGCTGATCCGAGTTGTGCACACTGAAACAAAGCACGCTCTGTCCTTGTTTTGTTCACCCTGGTCAACCCGCAGCTCCAAACACCCTGCAAGCCCGTGCTTCGCTTTGGCAGACAGGCTTCCTCATGCCAAATTGCATGCTGCTCGCTAGGGCAGAGACCCGCCGCTCCCCGACAGGCACAGGCTGCGAGCACAGTGCAAACGAACGCTGCAAAGTTAGACGGCCGGGTTGCACTTACTTTACGATACGAACTCATTGAAGCTCTGTCCTGCCTTGACCGTTAGTGGAGCATGGAGTTTTCTAAAGTTATTTGCCTTAAAATGATTTCTGGAGGAGGAAAAAAAACCCCAATAAATTGTGATCAAGAGTTACGAGTAACCTGGCACACAAAGAATGTGCTCAGAGTAAATACGTGGCTGAGAAAACCATTACCAACCCAGACGATAATCGTTCTGGCTATTTACCTTTTAACCTTGCCAGACATGTTCAAAAGTGCATAATAAGTGACATCTCTCCTTTATCACAAGGTTTAGCCTAGAGGGAAACTCTCTCTTTTAGTTACTGACGTTAACCATGTTGCTTTTGGCACTGGGTCTATTTCCCTACTTTAAAAAACAGCATTGACAACTTTTTTCCACTGTTTAATTTGTGCAGTCACAGTAATTAAATATGAATCTTCAAATATTGCTTGACATATTGCAGATTTATCATCAGTGAAACAGTCTTCTGCACATTTCCATAATTGCTGCTGTTCAGAACAAAATGGTTATGCACTGAAAGACTGACAATTTTCTCCTTTTTGTTAAGTTCTCATTTGTTTGCCCTCTTGGCAGTGCTGTACAGCCGTTTCATTTCATAATTAAATTATTTTCCATTCGCATATGGAGGCAATAGTTTACTTTCCAAATTTTTTTTTTTTTCATTTTACATTGTTTCTGAAGATGTGGAATCCAGTATGTACTGCAAGGAGCCAACGTATCTTTTAACAGCATCTTATGAAACGCTGCTCATGTGCTGCCCCAGCTGAGTAACAGACAAATATAAATCACATAGATACTTCATTTGAATATAGTGGCCTTGATGGCCAAGAAAGAGCTTTGCCTGATTGGTGGCTTTAACCCTTCATGCTTCTGTGGGTGGTAAATTTTGCAAAGAATTAAGTGACTGCAGGCCTTAGTTCAGACTGAAGGGTTGGGTTTTTTCCATCTCCACGGTGTGCACTTTTACATCATGATTGCCCACCATCTCTGCGTGTTTTCTTAGAAAGGACAAAGACTTACATTCCCTGAACAGATCAGTTTTGCAGTAAAGAGGAAGGATGAAAGGAGAAGTAATTTTGGGGACCCTTAAACCCTGGCAGGAGCAGCCTGTGTGATTTCCATGTCTCAGAAAGTGCTGGGGCAAAGCGCTCCCCATCCCGACTCCCCAGGCAGGCAGCTGACTAAGTGTTACCTGTCCGTCAATCGTGCTGTTACACAAGCTGTCGTAATAGTCTCTGCTTAACTGTTCACACATTTGTATCTGCTCAGAAACCCTTCTGGCTGTCTTCCCTTCAGCAAATAAATATGTAGCTTCTTGTGAACAAAGCCATATCAGATTGAACAAGCCTCTTGGGAACGTTCGAGGTATGACAAGTAGTACAAAAAACTGCAGACAGGTTGAAATACTTAAAGTGGTAAGAAGCCCCAATGAATTTTTTCACTGAAAATCAGGATTTCATTCTAGGGGCCAGGTTACTTTTGCTCCCTATTAAAGATGAGAAAGGAACAGGCTGTTCCTGTTGCATGTGCCTTTTGTAAATCCTCAGCAAGCATAGCTGTCTGTGTCTCACTACCCTGCTATTTCTGGGTGCTCTCAGGTGAGCCCCAGCATGGGTGCTGCAGTCATTCCTCAACACATCTGGTGGACGGTGCTGAGATCCCAGGTGCGTCCAGGGACAGTGGTGGGACCAAAGGAGAAGAGGGGTTAAAAACATGACTATTATGTTACGAGGGAGCAAGGAGTTTTGCCCAGCCATGGTTAAGCACAAGCTTTCAGCTGCCTGCCCGTGTATGCCCAGGACCTGCTGCTGGTGCCTGGGCTGGAGCGAGAGACCTCCTGATTCAACCAGACCTGCAACTCCTGCCCTCCTGGTGGGATGATGCAGCACATGGTCTTGTGAGGCTCCTGCCCACCTCATCACACATCTCAGGGTTTCATCACAGCCCCTGAGAGCAAGGAGAGCATCTTAATTTCACAGAAGTCAGATCAGTCCTCTTCTTCGAAAAGCAGCTTTCATCACAGATTAGTGACTGTGAGACTACGGCTTTTTTTTTTTTTTTTTTTTTTTTTTTTTTTTTTTTTTTTTTTTTTTTTTTTTTTTTTTTTTTTTTTTTTTTTTTTTTTTTTTTTTTTTTTTTTTTTTTTAATCTTCAGACTTTGGGTACACAAGGTTAGAGTCACAGCTTGTGGTGCAGATGGGCAAGCCTCAACTTTTCAACAGGTTTCCTCTAAAGGAAGGACCTACAGCTTGAGGGGCTGAACCGATTGACTTAGTAATTTCCTGCTTTCCACAGGCAAAACCCACTGTCCATGTGGACATGAGGCACTTTTGCTGTCACTGACCAAAACATACTGGGGCCAGAGAGCAATGAAATGATCTCTGAGGAAGGTGTCCTCCTCCATGAGGACACTGGAGATCTTCCAGTGCATGGCCAACATTCAGCTGTGTGTTTCTATTTCAGATCTCGGCTGCTGGAGCTGGCTGGAGCGGTTGATCGGCTTACCTACTGTCTTCCCAGGATCAGGGCTTGAATGAGGGCAAGCTGGCTGTGACCCAACCCAGATAAGTCTAAGGTTGTGCTGACAGGCTGGGGAAGAGAGGGAGCTGGGAGAACTTCCATTCTCTGTGAGGACAGTTTGCTTTTTATTGTTCAGGTTTTCTGACCCAGGGACCTTAGCGGACTGGATTCTGCCCCGTCAATTATAAGAACCAAGGATGGTCTGTTTGCTTTTTTTTGGGCTGCTTTTCTGGACGAGAAGGTGGAGCCCACTCTTTTGAACATGGGTCTTTCCTATACCAAGTCATCTTGAGAGTGGACTTCAAATGTCCAGGCCACCCTCATAACTACGTCTGCACCAGGAGCGTGCAGTGCAAGCTTTCCTTTGACCAGGTGGAAGCAGCGGTTTGAATGCACAGCTTCCCCTGCTCACAAAGGCTGCAGCATTGAGAGATTGCACAATAAATGAAAGTAAGAGGCAAAAGCATTTGCTTCCTGTGTACTGGGCGCTGGAAATGTGGATATTCACAGGACAGACTCTTCATCCTGAGGCTGACTGGCAGAGCCAAGGCATCCGAGATAGTGCTTATTTGTCATCCTTGGAAGAATCATTTTCTCCTTTATGTAGCCTTTCTGCTGCTTGCAACTGCAAAGGGACTTAACAGCTCTGTATCGTGACCTTTCCTCGTTCAGATGACTGTAAGAAAATGAACGTTTTGATTGATCTAACAGACCAGATGCAATGCTAGAAACAAATACTGAATTTTTGACAGAGCAAAACTGCTTGGGTGGGGCTCACTGCCCCCTCGTGATGGCTAATTTGAGCATGACCTCTAAGACTGAAAAGAGTTTCCTTGGAGAGCTTTTTGGAATAATATGCACTGTTGACCTGTAAAGGTGAGACATTAAACTTTGTATAAGTCTGACACTTGTAAAAATAAAGCTGAACAACCAGGAGGTATTTTTTGATTACAAAACTGGTATTGCTTATGCTTCCCAGAGGGAGTGGAAAGGCGTCCCTTCCTTCACGAAGTCTGGTGGGGAGAGAACTTACTCGCATTTTCTAAAAATCCTCTCAAAATGGTAATAGAAGGGACCTTTGATCCTGTGTCCTCATAAAACACATAATGGGCAAAATTTTAAAGGGAACTAAGCCTTTGTGAATATCAAGTCTTTTCTCTAACGAGTGCAGGGGCAATAACTGTGTGCTACGAAGAAGCACGCTCTTTTAGGCTACCCTGCACATTGGAGCACTGGATTTAATTTTTCAGGACTGCAGGGACTGTGTTGTATTTTTAGAATAGCTTGGAAGGTATAACCGAGATTTCCAGCCAGGCGTATGGCTGCATTTTGTGTGCAATTTACAAATGGGAGAAATTAGAGGCATATCCTTCAACTGAACAAAAAGACAACAGAAATCTTCAGGCAGAATTCTCTTCTCAGATCTACCCACACTGCACACAGTGATGGCAAAGAAAGGCATCTTCTGTGCCGCTTGCAGAGAGAATGCAGCTTGAAAACAGATGCCCAAAGCACATATCTTAGAAGAATATATTTAGCCTAGAAGCATTTTAGACTGAGAAGTGATGGTGCAAAATACAGTTTTCTTGTCAGCATTATTTTAGTAAATAAGGAGGAAAATTTTATCCTACTTGCTATTATAGATAATCTGGTTAAGTGGGGATGAAGGAGTAGGTTTGGGTGTGCATTGGTAAGAAGAAGTACCATGACATTTAGTATACTCAGGCTCTTAGATCCTCATTTTGGATTTGACGGTTAGTAAATGGAGCAGAGCTTTCAGTTTTCAGTCTTTTTGGGGAAAAGGAACAGGTAAAGCCCAGGAGTTTGAAACTTGTTCGGTCAGTTTATCGGGTGGAAACCTGCCAATCTGCAGTGAAAGGTGATACATACAACTTCAGAGGGCTGATTGTTTCATTTGAGGGAACTACGCAAGTGTGTGAAACATTGCAATGCAATAGAGAGCGCTCTGGAGATTTTAGAAGACCCATCCTAAGGAGAGAGGGGAGAGACCCCTGAGGCTCATGCCAGCAGGTACACTGGGTGCAGCACATTGCCTTCAGTGCTGCCAGGACGTTGGTGCATGCCCACCAATATCTTACATCGTTTCCCATGTACCACACTACTATTACCTGTTGTTACCACCATGCCAAATGGAGTTTTGTTCTCACTCTTTATTCTTAAAGGACGGACTTCTACATGTTGCTGCAGCACCGCGAGTTTGCCATGTATGTAGTTCACTGCTAATGCAGGAACGTATTTCAGGCACTGTCAAAATTAATCAGTATCCTTCAATTTGGGACACAATCAGCCTAGACTGAGAAGTCTAATGTGGGCAGTCTTGAGCAGCCTGTCATTATCCTTCTCTAAAAGGACGAGTTGAGACCTAAATGCATCAGATGATGAACAGTGACAAAGTACAGAGGATCCTAGAGCAGAGTAAATATCATATATTCAGAACAGAGCACGCGTTTTCCAGTTATTTGATCTGCTCCATTCCAGAATAAAACTAATAGACCCAGTCCTGAAATTGGTATGGAGAAAATACCTCCACAATATAACACTGAACATAGCGCTTTCATTGCAGAAGTACTGAGAATTCAACGCACCATTAAAATTGATATTATAATAGCTATTTAGTTATTCTTGTATGGGGAAGCCCTTATTAACAGTGATAAAGCATTGTGAAGATGGGATTTACTATTTCTAAGAGTCATCATTGTCCTCAATAAAATCCTTCTTTTGGAGTTCACTGGAAGCAAGACCTTCTGTCTCTAGTCTAGAATTACTAGAAATTAAATTATCTCTTCTCCCATAGATGCAGGACAGACAGAAGGCTTTTATGGTGAATTGTGGTAAAATCTAGCAGGCCTATGACACTTATCAAGGATATTATTATTATTATTACTACTATTATTATTATTATTTTGTTATTATTGCTGTCATATGCCAGTTGCAGATGGATAAAATACAGGTTAAGTTTAGTTAAAAAGAAAAAAGCCCCACTGCATTTAGGCTTCCATTATTAATGGACTTACCAAATTGAGCTAAATGACTGCTTTTTGTTCAAACAGTTCAGATTGTTGCAGTCAATATTGCAGTCAATGCATAGTTACGTTCATTTATTTTATTAGTTGCTTTTCAGGTAGAAATTCAGTAACTTAAATGTTCTTCAATGTTAGGTTCAACCCAGTATCCTCAATTCATACCTGCAGCCCTTTGATGGAAGTGCAATCTTAAATCTCTGCTTCACACAAGCATAAAGCTAAAAAGATAATGGCAGTGCTACTGCCTTATGTGTTTCAAGCTCTTTCCATTTTATATAACCCAGCAGCACAAGTAGGCTTTTCTTCTATTGATAGTAACTCCAGATGTGGCACAGCCATACCTATGACTAACACACTCAACAATAACATTCACAAAATATATCGGTCAGGAGGGCAATCAAGCACACAGCACTAGCCTACATCACCTCTGGATTTTAGCATCTACGGAACACAATCATCCACTTGCAATAAAGGCTCAAAAATAAAGGAAGATGCAGCCTCCACTACCACAGCTATTACAACGAACAAAAGAAAGCTACCTTTGCATTCCGGGCTTGGAAGATCATAGTCTCTGAATAAGAAAAGTTGAGTTGCTGGAATAGTTTGGGTTTTGATCTGTACTTGTTTGGGTCAGCCTCATAACAACTATGAGAGTGCCTTACTTTGCTCTTCACTTTCCTCACATGCTTCGCTATGTTCCACACCCATTTGGTAATGCTTCTGGTTTTCTTATTAAATGCATTTTCATCACCCACAAACTGCAGTTTTAGATAAAGACACGTGAAGAAGAATGATACTGGTTCCCCATGGCAAGAACTTGTGTGTGTGTGACCCTACACGAGGTCTTGGCTCCCTTCCTTGGGCCATAACAGCCCAAATACGCAACGGAGGAGGCAGCGCTATGGCACACCAGAACTGTAGGCACTGGCAGAGAAGAAGTGTCACTGGACATTTAAAAACTCAACTGGATCAGGGGAACATCCTTTCTTCTGGTAGCAGGGGAGTAGAGTGAGTTTTGGCCTGATAAAATGGGCTGGTTTGGTTTGGCTGGCTGTTTCTCTAAATATACTATTATGCCCAAATGAGCTGACAATTATATTTTCATCACTTATTACATGTGTTGCTCAAAAGCTGCTCCCTTCAGTCACTGGGCACCGTCCTAGGGGATACTCCACCAGAACCCGCTCAGGAACTTCTGCTGCTTAATATCCCTTCTCCAAAACCAGGAGCCCACCTGCTCTGCAAAACCGGATCACTTTCACGCCAAGATGATGGGAGCCACATTTTCTTTCCCTTTGCCAGGTCTCTGGAGATCTCCATCTCCATGTGCCTGATGAGTCAAGCCTTCTCCCCGGCTCCACTGGGGAAAATGATTACATTGGGTAGGGAAATCCTGCCTCCCTGAGCTGCCCTGCTCAGGCACTGACTCTGCCACAGGCAGGTGTCCCTGGCCAGGGGTGGAACTTCCCTTGCTCCATCCTCTCAGCTGGTTCCCAAATCCGGCATGCTGCGGCTGACACCTAAAGCTGTCACGGACTGTGGCACAGCAGCTGCTGTGTGCAGAGTGGCAGGGAAGCAACCAGTTTGCTTCATGTCAGAAAGCCACCTGATTTTGCAGGCATTTAAGGCACGGCGCGCAGGCACTGCGCAGCATGCTCTGCAGCCACTCTGCTCCCTCTGGCCTGCCCGCTGCTCAGGGCTGCAGCCGGAGGAGAGCTTTCATCCAGTGACCAAGTGTGGGCATAGGGGGGTTTGCACCGTTTCTTCACCTGTGCCAAAAGGTAGTCGAAGAATTTGTGTTTGGACAGGTCCATATCTGCACAAAAGACATCACAGTGAAACATCAGGGTGGGGGACTCTGAACAAATCACCACGTGAGCCATGAGGCATAAGCAAGTGACTGCCAGCTTTACATATTACAATATATAACTTACTGACAGGCAGAACTTCCCTTCCAGGACCACTTCGTCTCTAGGATGAACTCCTCCTCCATGAGGATCCTGCAAACATTTACTTCCCTGAGTGGGAAAGCAGATGTCAGGAAGACAATGATGATGCATATGATTAAAGCAATCTATGGATTGCTTACCATACAGTGAAGGACACAAGTACCCATAGGAAGTTCATAAACGCTGCTGTAATAGTGAAGAACACAAGTCAGAGGAGTCTTTACCTTGTGGTATCACTGCAAAGAGCTCCCTGTCTATCAGATGGCTCTGTTAAAGTCAGTTTTGCACTGGGAATGGCCACTGGCAGGATGACAGCCTACACTTTGCTCCTTAATCTTCTTGGCACATTTAGTTGGCCAGAGTTTCACTAAAATTAATACTAGATTGATTCATGGCTGCAATCATGAAGGATGAGAAAGTTGTAAGAAGGACACGCAAAATAAGGACAACTTCTAGATCCATGAGATTTCTTTTCATTTTTGCTGTCCAGAATTTCTTTCGAAGCCTCCAAACACCTCTGACTTCTCTGGGTTAGAATTTGGAGGTAGGGTGGCTCCATAAATGCATTGGGAAATAATACAAACCTGAATCAATGAGTCCCCTCAGCTCCTTTGAGATGTGGGTTAGCTAGCAGAGCCAGAAGTTGTGTAATCCCCTGGCAGAGCAGTGGAACGTGCCCTGCTGCAACACCACCCAAGCCCAGTGTAAAGGGAGGTGGCCATTTGTGCCTGTGCAATGTGGAGAAGTGTCCATTCTGAATTAAGTTAAAAACCTCCCTCTCAGCACTCCAGGGGCACGCGTGGGTAATGACTGTGTGTGATAGCTTCTGCACGGCTCAGGGAGTGGGTGGGACAAGCCTGGCAACTGCACTGCAAGTGGCCCTGCACCATGAGCGGTGCAAGTCAAACCCAGATGACACCAGCCCCCTCTCTGTTCCACATCTGTAAGTGATAATACCACAAATGGACAGCACAGGTACAGGCCTAAAACATTACTGCTCTCTTCCCACCCATTTATCTCACTGTGCAGCCCGATGTCTGGTGGCTGCTGTTTATCAATATTAAAGCACATACAAATCCCCCGTTCAAGATGGATGAGACCGATGGGGACCCAAGTACACCAGCCCTATGCACAACAAAAACTTAAGATGGTTCTACCAACCAGCAGAGATTATGGTCTGAATAATTCATTTAACTACGCCGCAGTGCAACACTACCGTGACGTGGATTTCAAGCCAAAAGTGAGAAGCGTTTTGAAGGGCCTCTGTGACATGGGAACCTGGGTTCCTCTCACTCTCTGTAAATCTCAAGGGGCTGCATTCATCAGAGGGCAGGGATGTACGTGCTTCTGAGGAAAGAAAATAGGCATTTTTTGGAAATGTCACACATAATCTTGCTTTTCTAAGCACACTGAGATACAGCCGGAGAAAGTACTAGCTACGAGGAAAATGATGACTGTGTTGAATAACTGTCTAGCCACTAGGATCTCCATAAACAATTATTCAGATATGCCCTGTTCACACCTATCATCAACTAATTGCAACATGACTATAAGATCACCAGGACCGTATTGACATGTGAGGAAGTGATTATGAACACAGAGCTTCCTAAGAAGCAAGGGCTGTCCCACTTTTCACAATGATGTTGGAGAACAGAAATCTCTGCGGAGCTCTAATGGGCTACAGGGGTGAGCTGACAATAAGCACTCTTTAATTAAGCTCTTTGAGAAAGTCAGGCTCCCACTGGGCTTGTTGTGAGAGCAGCAAAGCTCTTGATTTATAGCAATTCAATGCCCAAGCTTCCTAATACTGATGTAGGACACCAAATCACCAAGACCTCTTCAGTATAATTAAAGGCAGGATGTGCTCCTGTCTGGCTTATCACAGCTCGGAACAGGAATGCAGTCGGGCGTATTCTTGGGGCTTGTTCCCGTAGCTTATAGGGTCTATGTTATATAAGAGGTTGCATTGGTGATAGTAAAAGCTGAGTTAATTAGAAAGGGGGAAGAAGTAGTGATGGGGAGATTATTCAGGATCTTCCGAGTTCTGATCATGCCACAAACTTGCTGCAAAGTTTTGAGAAGCCTAAAGTTTCTCTTCTTCTCTCTTAAATGAAACGGAAAAAATAATTATCACATAGGCATGCAGGGGTTAATTAGTTATGGCTTGACTTTCAGAAATGCTAAGCAAATTTCAACTCATTCCTGGCACTCTTTGAAAAATCAGGCCAAACAGTGTTATATTTCTTTGCAGCATTTGTAAAGGCTAATATTGCTCCTATAACCTAAATCTACCTTGGCCATCTCATCAGGGCTCTGGGCATTAATGCAGCACATACGATGTCTGGATTAACTCCTGCCTGAACTAGTGGTCAAGCACACGAAGAGTGTTAGACCAGTGGTACACCACCAATTAGTGTGGCATGTGACCGCTGGCCACTCTAAGCTGTCTTTACATGGAGGTACATGAGGTGGTGCTGCCAGTGTCCATGGCTGGGCGCACCTTCAGGCTAGCCACTGGCATTTTAGAGAGTCAGTCTGTCTGGGCTTGGAACTGCCCTGCACGTGAGGATCTGTTCTGATCCTTGATGAACCACAGTGATCTGTGCAAATTGAATTGATTTGGAAATTCTCCTAACTTCACCTTCTAGCCATTGACTCTCATTATGCCTTTATCTGCCAAATAGGAGAACTTCCTACTAATAAGTCTTCCTTCTTGGGAATATTAGCTCCTTCTAGACTGCAGTCAAGTCAGGCCTAAACCTTTTCTTTGTTAAGCCAGCCTGGTGGAAGTCTTGGAGTCCTTCACCAACATACGCATTTTCCAATCGCTCTGTCACTCTTGGTTCTCTGCAGCTTTTCATCATCCTTCTTGAATTAAAGGAAGGCTTGCATCAGCATTGCCATGAGCACCAAATGACAGAAGTAATATAAATTAATATCCCTGATTGTATTCCTTCTAACTACAGCACTGTGGCTATTTAACCGTGACTCTTAAAGTCTTGCTCAGAGTCACTGCTTTCAATCCTGTGAGCCTTCCTTCCCATCTTTGTCCTTTGAAGCATGACTCTGTATTATTCCGTACTGAAACAAAAGCTATGTGCTTGCCACAGGTAGCTATTCCCTTTGTATTACCTTACAGGGCTAAATAAAAACAGGAAGAAAATAACTGCACAATTTGAATCACCATTATTCTTACTTTTTAATCAGAAAAACTATGTCAATATTTGAAAAAAATAGAATTTCAGTTTTCTGCTTTGGTGCAAAAATACCATAGGAAAGAAAATGCCAACAGCAAAAATATCTAGATATAGTTACAACCCTAGAGGTCACGACTGTGCTGTGGCCAGTGGGACTCTTTTGTGGGTGAAGTTAATTCCTCTGTGGAGGCCAATCTGAGGCCTTTGTCCCAAAAATTCTTCAAAAATAGGTTCCCCGTAGCAGGTAGTTCACTCTTTTACTCAGGATTGAGTTTCAGTCTGTCTGCATATCAGATGAACAGGATTTGGTTCAATGAAAGAGGCTGAAGGTAAAATCTTTTCAAGCTGTGTGATGTGCAAAAACACCCAACCCATCAAGAAGAAAGGCATGAAAAAAACAATAGAGAAGCCAAAAGTATAAAGGAGGAATAAAGACATCCTTCGGGATAAGGCAATGGAACACGTGTGGGTGGAAAAGCACACAGGAGAGATATGGAAAGTATTCAAAGAGAAATTATTGTATGCCCAATGGTTATGTGTGCCATTGAGCTATAAATACTTCAGGACTGGAGACAAGGGTAAAATTTATACAAGGAAGTGGAAAAAGTCATCTGATGTAAGGAAAGGCTCTCTAAAAGCATAGGAAAATTGAAAAAATTGAGGTGGAGAATGGGAAAAAAAAGACCATTTAATGACGTGAAGAGAGCAGGTCCAAAGACACATTTCCTTCTTCCACGTATGGGTCTCTAAGTGAGCATGTTTATTAAAATCTTACTGTTAGCAATCCTGGCATCAACTGCGAAAGAGCGTATTTCAGAAGCAGGCTGTACCACAAAGGCTTAGTATGGCCCTTCAGAGCCACCCGGGCTAAACCGCCTGGTTATCCTGCGTTCCTCCCATCGCTCGCTGGATCCACCCACTGCCTCCCGCGTCTTACGCTCGACACTCCTGCGGGTCCTGACTGCTTTTCTATTCTGCGTTTGTTCAGCATCAAAGCATTGATAACCATCAATGGTTATCAAATAACCATTGGCCCAGTGCTTCCATGTGCCCTGAGACCAAGCAGAGCTACAAATTACACCGCCAGTGCCAAGGCTGGCTGTTTATGTCTCCACAGCTGCTGTACATTCATTTCTGTTTGCCCAGCAGCATACCTGTCTACTGACACAAGCAGGAATTTCGCGTCCCCAGGTGATGGATTGAGTATACAAATAAAATGTTGCAAATCCTGTAACTACCACTACACGTTGAGAACCACCTACAAGACCTATGCCCAGAGGTGTGAACAACTTCCAGCAAGGGTAATTATGCATTACCTTAAGGAATTCGGGTTCCCCAGGGCAGGATTCATCTCACCCTACTTCAGTTATTTAAGAGCTCAGTGCTTACTCCCAGCTAATTGTGTAGGCTCATTTCTTAGAAACAGTGGAGGGAGAGAGGGTCCTTCAAAGACTCCAGCTCCAACTCTCCGATGAAGATTGCATGGAAGGGCCCATCTCTCGCCATGGACAAGCAGCTTCTTGGGCAAGGCATGGGTGGCTGCCAGGTGACTTCAGCCTCATTGCAGGCAATTCTGTTTTCCATAACAGAAATGGTTGCACCGTTGTAATATTTTGGGGATGTGTGTCAAGAGCTGAGAAGGAATATT
This sequence comes from Aptenodytes forsteri, assembly GCF_000699145.1. Taxonomy (NCBI): domain Eukaryota; kingdom Metazoa; phylum Chordata; class Aves; order Sphenisciformes; family Spheniscidae; genus Aptenodytes; species Aptenodytes forsteri. The sequence goes on from NW_008794951.1 coordinate 4,521,410, forward strand.
TTAAAGAAGGGGTTGAAGTGTACCTTCAAAACCCCCTTTGACCTACCACAAGCAGCTGTACACTGAAGCCCTGTGAAAGTTCATCCCAACGGGAGACACTTTACTACCACTGTCATTTCACGATGGGCAAGTACATTTGCTCTCTTTTTAACCATATAGCCCCTGCTGAGTGACATCGGACCCCGTACAGAAGGAACACGAATCACACATGCAGTTGTACTTTGTCCTGAGAGGCAGGCACACAAAAGCTGAGCGCAACTGCCCGGTCTCTCCTCTGTCCTACTTGCTTTGCCGTAATTACATAAGCAGCATTTGCCTGGCTCCCACTTTCTCGTTTCCTTCGCTTGTTTTCTGATTTTTAGGACACTCTTTTAATCGAGTTACACTGACCTCTTTTGCGAGAGAGGGTAACATATTTTCTGACTAAAGCCTCTTATCTTTAATAACCCGGCACATTTACTGCCCAAGTCAATAGTTAGACTCGGGAATTCTTTTAATTAGAAAAGTGACCACTTTAATCAATAGCAAAACCTGAAAGCCCCATGTAACAGAGAAGCAGCTATGCAGAAATCTAGACCATCCACAAGCAAGGCAGACACCTACAACAAGTATCCTACTAATTTTCTCCTTTTCATTCAGCAGTGGAAAATATGTGAACATATTGCAGGGCATCCAAATGACCCTAACACAGTCATCTGCAAGAAATTCTGCTTTAGTTATAGTGGAATAAAAAATGGCAACACCACTGATATTCAGGCCTGCTAAATGTCACTCTCTTCATTAAAAAAAAAGGGTACCAGTTAATATATTCCACAATGCTCCCTCCACTCTGGCCATTGCGGTTTAACCATGTGGCTGTGGGAGACCGTCAGCAGCGCAGTGGCTTATCTGCCTTTGCTAGGAGCTTACCAAACACGAGCTGAGGGTTTCCTTCTCAGGTCTGCAGATGTGTAGCACGGGTGGCAGCTAATGCAATGGCACGGATAGCCAAAATCCCACCACAGCCAGCTGGCACGGTGATGGATTTTCTCTGTAACTCATGACAGAGCCAGGGTAATACGAAAACTATTTTATCCAGGATATAAGAAAACTTGTCAGGTGGAGGGCAGGGGTGAACAAGGGAGCAGAAGATGGGGTGGGGGAGTGGGGGAAGAGGAGAGAAATGGGTTAAACCAGAAGGAAACAAAGTACAGAAGGTCCAGCTTGGTCCAGAGGTCCCATCCTCACCCCCGCTGCCCACCGGGCAGTGCTGCGACGGCCAGCACAGGGACACAGTGCGTGCAGAGTGCACGGGTCACACTCTGTGTGCATCCTAGATACGCGTTAGGATGCCGGAGGGTTGCTTTAAAATCTACTTGTCACGGGCTCCTATGGAGAAAAATCTGGTCCCCCAACTTTAAGCTAAGCAGTTGCCAACCTGCCGACTGGCAAGGCTGAAAACCAACACAAGGGATTTTGCTTGAAAGCCTTTGCAGGGGGTGACTGCTGGTTAGGGAGTGCTTTTTGTACCCAGCCCAGCATGATGGTGCTTCTCTACTCAAACAGAATGGAAGATTAATCAGATGTTAAAAATTACTATTCAAAAGATGTTCTGTGTCATAAATATCCACACCCACAGCAGTGCATTCAGCAGCATGTCCGAACTCCCTTCCTCTTCACGAGAGGAACAGAAACTGCTTCTCAGACAAATGAGAACAACACTTTTGTTTTGTTTTGTTGCAAAGAAAAATCAACTGATGATAGCAGACATTAAAACAACAACCCTGCTTAATTATAATCTTTCTGGAGCAACCAGGATGGCTTCAGATTATTTTACATAACTGTGTTAAATCCCCCCTGAGAATTATTTGCCTCCTACACTCCAGGGTGCCTGAGCTTAAAAGATGGCCAGTTATTTAACAGGCTTGTGAGTAGCTTAAAAATGTACCAGCACTTGCTGCAAAAGAACAATTGCGAGTGGGTTTACCTAGTTATCTTCACAGCCCCTCTACAATGGGCAGGAGATTGTTCTTTGGTGGTGCATTTTATTTTGAAATGTGTATTGCACCTGTCCTGCTGTGTATTCAAATTGTAGTGAACTTAAAATATATATGTATGGCCAAGGCTTGGAGCCTCTTTTCAAGCAGTATTTGCAGTAGCAGCCTTGCAAAACTTTACTAGTCAGCTTGCACAAAGACAACATTTTTTTGCTTCTATAATTTGGAAAAGGAAGGAACATCTTACTTTCCTGCATTGCCTTCCTAGAAAAGGGGAAGCAATCTGACTAACGAATAGTCCAATATTTTTGCGGGGACTTAGAAATGCAACTGGGAAAGGAAAAGATGGCAAGATTCAGCCCCAGCTGTGCTGTGGTCTTTCCTTCTTGGGTTACATTTATTTCTTTTGATTTTTGGTGTTTAAGGTATGTTTCTAACTACAATTCTCTATGTTTACCTAACATAAATTATGAAGGTAAATAATAAAGTGAGGAGAGAACTGAAGTTTTGTTCATCGACTTTTAAGCCCAGTAACTTTCAAAAGAGTTTGCATGCAGACTACTGGAAGCAATGCCTTTGTACCCCCCGAGTGTCCCTCATCTGAGGACAAGGCTCTTGCCTGGGCTGGAGGAGGCAGAAGGACAATTCGTGTCTTCTCTCCCTCCTCTGGGCTGTCTTTTCTGAGTAGAGGCAGGTCTTAAAGCAGGTAGGTAAAAGGAGTAAGCAGTGCGTGGGCTTTAGCATGGCCCAGGTATTATCTTCACTGCCATAGAGACAACAAATGAGAACACTGGTAATATCTTCATTTTCCTTTCCCTCTGATGGCCTGGCAGCAAAATATGTCATCTGTTAATCAAATTCTCAGTGAGCTATACAGGGACAGGAGTGACTATTAGCTGCAACCATGAAGATGGAAGATGAGCAAAGCCAGATGCAGCAGCTCTTTCTCAGCTGCTGATGGTAAAAACCAACCCAAATATCCCACAGAGCCATAAAAGGGAGCTGAAGCCATTCCTGAGCATCACTGTGCCACCAGCAGCACCCTTGGGACTGCACCTAACGAGGCTGCGGAAGCCTTTTCTGTTATTATTTTTGATGGTTAATCCAGCTGAGGGCTGGATGAGTGGCATCGTGCTCACGGCGGGCAGCCAGCCCCAAGAGCAGCCTTTGGAGGACACCCGAACTCTCTGCCAGCATTGGCTCCCAGCCCACCCATAGGAACCTTTTAGTTATAACCATGACCCTGTCTTCTTCCAGCAGCGGGAGAGCTGTAAGGCCTGGAGTTATCGCTGCTGGGCTCAGGGTTAAATCTCATGCTGGGAGGTTCAAAGGAAGGTCCCACGGTGCCTGATGCCTCCAGTCCCTTCTGCCGGCCCCCTCCACCCAGTAACCCCTATCCTGCTCTTGCACAGAGGGGCTGGTGCAGGTCAGGGAATGGGAGGAGAAGGCACTTTGTGGAGTCAGTGTTACCCCTTCTTCGTGCTCTGGTGCTGGATTTCCTGTGTTTGTGGCTGGGCAGAAGGGAAAATGTGGCCCTGAGCATGATGACCGTCATTCTTGTAACCAGGGACTGATGTGGAACCTTCAGCACTGAAATTAACTGAACAAGAGGGCCCGTAAGCTGGTTGCTGTGTGAAAAAACAGTATCTCCTGCAAGCTGGGCAGAAAGGAGTATAGACCTCAGTCACCAGTTACCAACCAGTTGAGAAGGACAGAAGTTCATCATGTCCCAGGCAAGACTAGATCACATGCAGTCAGCATCCCCGAGCTGCAGACAGACCCTAATGCTTAACAAAAGGGTAAGTAAGTTGAACCTTGATGCAAACCCAATTGTATGGGAACCTGCAGGGTCACGTCTGCTGCCGGGAATCCCTCGGCACTGCAGCACTGCGGATCAGCGCTGTGCCTCCCTTCACACTTGGTTGAAGCTGTTCAAGAGGATATGCCAAAACATGGATCTCTAAGCTCAGAAGGGAAAGGGTACAAGCAGAGTTCAAGCTGACAGAGAGACTGTGCCACAACAGCCGAGACGAGCTCCAGGGCGAATGGAAGAAGGGACCGAGCCTGAGCCGCCCTGCGGTGGCTGGAGGACCAGGCAGCGGCTAAAATGCAGCCAGTTTCTCATGAAGCGTCTTTGCAAAGCTGGAGATGGCAGCAGTGGGCAGCACGTTGCACTGGCTCGGATAAATGGATGAGCGGCATGGAGGGAATGATCCACCCTGCGTTGGGACCTGCATCGCGATCTCCGACTATGCCAGGGTCCAGTCCCCACATCTCTCTGCACCCCGACCCATCCCATATACTGTGGGCTGTGTCCGGCTCTGGGCCCCCATCTCACGCAGCGTCTTGGGGCTGTGGGATAGGAAAGAGGAATTCTCCTTCCCTCTCTCTCTTTTTCTGTATATGTAAAAATTTTCTTCTGAAATAATGTAAGCAAACTCATCTAGAAACAAGAAACTTGAGTCAGTTTTCTGAGAACACTTTGGAGAGAGATTGATTTCATGTTTGTGAGGGTGTAAATTTGGGCTTTGTGACTTCAGTGGAACTATTTTGAATTTGCCCCATATAACGAAGCTGGCCACTTTTGAATACAAATAGAAAATACAACAATTGATATTAAATACCTTCAATCCCATTTTAATGGGCTCTGTATTTTAGAGCTGGGATAAGTGCCTTCACTCTCTGCTATTAGTATAAAAGCTACATGACTACCCAGTATTATTATATGGCAGAACTGACAGGGAGGTACAAACCTCATCTTAATTGCTGGAAAGAAAGTTAAGAGTACCTAGTTGACGAGCTTTTCTTATTCACCCTCTGGGTTTCCCACTTATTCAGTTCAGGGGAATAAACATACATCATTTACACTTGTGAGTACATTATGTCCTTTCTTCCCCTTAAATAAGTCCCAGTAGGGAGCACTGCAATTGAGCTGCCAAAAAGGAAACCTTGGAAAAAGTCAAAACACACGATTTTAAAGCTTGAGCACATTACAAATCTACATTGTCAGTGTGACAGATCTGTATTTTATAAATCAGGCCTCTAACCAGCTTTTTAAAATATAATGGAGCAGTCCCAATTACTACTGGCAGCTCAGCAAGCTGGGAGTAGGGGCATAGGTGGGTATTACAGGAGGAGCACTGTAAAGAGCAGTCCCAAGCACCCGCCCCACGCAAGTACAACATCACTGCCACAGCGCCCGAGTCCACCAGGCGCAGGGAGAAACCTGCAACTGGGGAAGCAATAAAGCGTGTGGGGAAATTTTTACTCTGTTCTGTAATTTTTCAGAGGAATTCTAGCAGCATTTGAAACACCGGGTCCATCTCTGAAACACGCTGCTCCGGATGGTGAGCAGCACGTGGCTGAGCCGAGATTTGGGTTTGAAATGGAGGAGATGGTCCACCCCCCTGGGAGTCCCAGCTGGCAGGTACAAGTGGCCGGGTTACCTCCCCTCTTGTCTGCGGTCACCTTGCAGGGATGGCCCAGGGAAGCCTGCAAAGGGACCCTAACTGGGGCAGCGTGGCGCTGCCCTGGGCATCCGCTGTCACGAGCCCGAGAGGATCATCAAAACCCAGGACTGCATCCTCTTACCTCCCTGCTTGGCAACAAACTGAACGGATGCACTCAAAGCACATACTCCATATGCTGATTTAGGTGTTCACCTGTAGTACGTAGGTACCCAAAGTATCTCCATTTACCAGACATTAGAAGTTTGAAACACAAACTCCGTAGCAGGTGCTGAAGTTGATCTCTGGTAGCATACAGGCTGTTTAAATAAGTGCCAAGGAGAAAGGACTTCCAAAGAATGTCCTAAAATTATCCCCAGGGGGACCAAATAACCTTCCCTTTTCCAACCAGCCTGAGATTATTGCCATAGCATGGAAGGAGTGCCGCCCCTTCCTCAGCACAACCAAATGCTACACTGGAAAATAAAGTTGAAATGTTCTTGAGCACAAGACGATTAGTGGAGGTTTAGGTTAAGCAAGTGTGATTTCCATTGAAAATAAAAGATATTTAAGGTTTATGTAACTTAAACATTGCTGCTGTTCAATGAACTGTAGAAATTAGAGAGTAAAAAAAAAACCTGCATCAAGCCATCTGTGCCTCCTGTCTGTTCAGCGTGGGGTAGAGTCTTAACAAAGAAAGATTAATGTGTGGAAGTGGAAAGAACCATGTACAGAAAGATGCAAATAAGCAGCAGGACTGCAGAGCCAGAGCAGGGGCTGAATTGTAACCTTGAGACAAATGGATAGGGCAGCTTTCGCACAGTTTGTCAGGAATCAACCTGTGTGTCAACTAAACCTTTCCAGCTGCGAGCAGAGAATTAAGGAGGGCCAGAGGGGAAGGGAGCGTTGTTCCGCACAGAAGAGTTGCACCTCGCAGGCTGCAAACACCGCGGGGCTGGGTTACCGCAATCGTTATGCAGGATGCAGAGGGAAGTGTCAGGGAAACAACAGGGAGAGGAAAAACTTCTCCTGCTCAGGGCCTGAGCCTCGCAGAAAGGTAAATGGGAGAAATGACCCACAGGTAGCACCTACATACCGCGGGGCAGAAGGATGCTCAGGACAGCCCCTCGCCAGTGTGAAGCTGATGGGTCTATGCGAATCACACCTGCTGCAGATGTGGTCCTCTCTACATCATCTAGGCATGATTATTTGTATTAATCATCTAAGGCAAACCTCGTTATCCAGCCTCAAAGAACCTGTCTTTAGTTCTTCACGGGGCACGTGCAGAAATAACAAAAGAACATTTTTACTTGAAACCAAAACCAAAACTCCACGAAATCTTTTGGTCACATTTCTCACTGAAAAGTAACAAAATGATTTGCAAATGGCGCTGCTGCTCAGTCCCATTTGTCCCCTTTCCCAGGGGAGCTCTGACCTAAAAAATCCCCGAGGTTTCATAATCGATCAGGATCCGTATTTTCCAGGAGAATGCCTTATTTAAAAAGCATCCAAAAGCTGACTTTCAGCTAATCCCTTCACAACAAAAAGGCACCTTTCCCTGCTTTCTTCTCACTGCTATTTTTTCTCTCTCCCTGCACTTTAATGCATATCCAAATTTTCTGATTCTTCCCTGTCCCCCTCTCTGCGGTCGGTTCTAAGTAAAAGGGTAAGTGGAAGACATGGCCCGCTCCATGCTTTTGTGCTCCTTGGGGAAGAGCAGGCCACAGGAAAGAAAGAAATGGGTGCGTGAGCCACACACCCCCTCTCCATCACCGAGCGTGTGAGCAGGATGGCAGCTCTGATCTCAGAGTACAGAAATACCAACAGCCCCTGTCTGGAAAAAGTGAATTTTCCTAAATGCTTAGGCAAACCAAAGGCTTTGGAGCTGTTATTAATAGACTGGGATAGCTGGGAGAAAGCTCACTGTGTACACTAATGAAAATGTGTCTAAGTACTTTGGAGCCGTGAATTTCTATTTTTAGAGAGATGTGGGTAGTTAAGTAACCCCTGGCTGCCTGTGTCGGAGGAGCAGCAGCAAGTGTCCTGCCTACGGAAAACCCCAAGCCACAAAGGACGGAGGAATGAAATAATTTCCTATAAGACTGAAAGAGAGCCTTTCAGCTGAGGGAGGCCCGGAGTGCAATGAAAAATCCGGATGGACAGACAGCCACACATTGCTAGGTGAAGCCCAGCCAAGTCTAGGGTAAAAGGCAGCAGTAAAATAGCAAAAGAAGGGAACGACCCACCAGCCTAGGACAGGAGGTGCGGGAGAGCAGCTCTCCCAATGAAATCGCAGGGAGCACTTCAGGTAGGCACCGTGCAATTATTCCTATGGGGATTCAGCCACGGAGCCGGAACTAACGGCCCTTCCTCAGCCAACAAATCCCACAAGTGGTCAGAGTCCCTCAGCCCGGGAAGAGCACAGCTCCAGCAGCCCTGAGCTGCTGCACGTTGGCTCGGCCGCAGCTCCGAAAGCAGAGTGCCCACGTGCAGCATCCGAGGCTGCAGCCCCCGAAGCTGCACAGTCTCCCTTGAACATCTCCCCTGCAACACCGACTGCATTTCAAACCTCGTTAGCATGTAACACAAAATTGAGAGGGGTGAGAGGCAGGAGCAGAAAAGAGAAAGATTTCTGTAGTTTCAGATGAAATATAAATAAAACCGGGTTCCATTGCCGCGCAATCTAGGGAAGAGGCTGTTCAGGGCTTGCTGTGCTCACCCATCTGCAGAGCACGAGGTTCACTGCTCCATCACTACAGGCTTTGGCAAATCTGGAGTCGAGGTGACTAAATGCCCCAACCATGTTCAAACGCTCCCTGAGAATTGGTGATTTGCCCAATTTCCAGCTAACCTTCTTAACTTGGTGCTTCATGGTGGACAATTAAATAGCTATAGGCAACAGGCATGGAGATAGCCTGCTGTAGGCTTTCAAGACTTTTCTACGAGTCTAGTATTTAAAAGGTTAATCACTCCCTGTGGTGGCCAATAAAGCCTACTCTAGAATTAATTTGCCTTGGTCACTTCCTATTCATAAGAACAACAACAAAAAAAGCATATTTTGGTGCAATTAAGAGAACATGGCTAATGTTCAAGCTCACTTTGTCCACTTAATTTCATCTGGAGTAGTACCTACGAGCATCTGGGGAGCTGCAGAGAGGTAAGCAGGCCAAGAGCTGATGAGGGTCTGATAATTTGATCTGTGCTGCAGTCCTCTTCCATCTTTAAAAAGAGCTGAACATTTTATTAAGGGCATCCAGGAGGATGCTTGTGATCCTTCTACGTACGGTACAGGTACTTATCTTAATGGCATCTCTGCCCATCATCAGCTCAGACTATTAAACACAAAAATGGAAAAACACAAGAGCAGTCTTAGAAGTGTCTGTATGGATGGGTGGATAGCGAACCCAGAAAGGAAGAAAGTTCAATTCTCCAGTTCATTCAAAGTGGAGATTCTCAATCTCTTCCCCTTTGGCACATTCCAAAATCTGAAACAAAAATAATGAGGAATTCTCCCTGCAGATATATTCATTATATTCTGATGTAAACTCTGCAAACCACCTCCCACGCCACGGACAGCTATTCCAGGCGTTAGGTGACTCTTACTTCACACACCAGAGAGGAAATGGATGTAGTGGGACCACTGACACCTCTGGGCTCTGAGCAACGAGGACCACCAGCACCATTACTGTCTCCAGGAGATGCTGGAGAACATCAATGCTCAGCAGCATTGTCTCAGGTACCTGCAGTCAGTCAGTCTGGGTTTGGGATTAGCCATGCCGTGGTGATGGAGACAACAGAGCTGATGTCTGTCTGGGCATCTTTGGATCAGGCTCAACTTGGTTTCCTGAAAGAGTTTAACTACTTCAAGGGCAGAGTCCTGGGGAGCAGATGGCAGAGGTGGAACAGAACCAGTGAGGAGGTGCAGTACAGAGATAATTAAGGTGCTTGGCGTAGAAGCAGCACAGATTTGGTGTGGCCACCATCGAGCTACTAACCAAGGCTGGACCTAAGCTTGATTCCTGCAAAAGTTCCTGAGTGACTCCATGATTCCTCCTGGGAGTCTAAGGCAGGGCAGGGTTTGTTCATGTGAGAACAGCTCACGTAGCTCCAGCAGTCACTGTGCTGCACGTGAGCTAATCTTTCTCCCTGAGTCTGGGAGCTCAGGGCAGGTACACCAGGACAGTGCTTATATAAAGAGATGACCCAAAGGAATTTGTTAGAAACTGTCCTCTACAAACTTAGGGAGGCTGTATTACCTATTGCCTTCCCTTGTTATCACAGGGGTCCTCCTTACAAACACAGAAGGAAAACACTTGCCAATTTTTGGAACATCACAATGTATTATGTATGCCCAGGAACAGGAGAAATCCCCAGCTCACATCCAACCTGGCTCTCACGAAGCCAAAGGTTCTGGGCCAAAATTTTAGATCCTGAGGTGACAAAAAAGTAACATAAGTAATTGTGGAGCTCTAGTAAGGAGCACTGCAGGGACTGCTATGCCATGCTTTTAATTGGTGTTAACCACCATGAGCAGACCAACAGTGATACACATCAGTCAGCGATCTGGCTCGCTGATTCTGCTTTGCATTTCCTCCTCACTAGATAAAGGCTGTGCTGGTGGATATGCTGTTAGTTGTCTGAGAGGGGATGTAAACTCTGATGAAAGAATTCAAAGCTCCCAAAGATACTGAGAAAAGGGAAGCAGGAGATTCCCAGCCCTGCTGTTCTGGCGTGCCATTTAGCAAATTTTCCTTAGGACCTACGACTGGGAGTAGGTGCGTCTTTCAAAACAGAGGAAAGAGGAGCGATGTCCTGCCCCTGCAGTATTTCCACTTGGAGGGAATCTCCCAGGACTGAGATCTCCACTGGGGAAGACATTTCTCAAGAGCTGCTTGAAAGTGGCAGTTTTTGCTAACATATTCCAGGCAATTGGGGTTCAGTTGCGTCCTCTCCTTCTCTTTCCATTTTCCTCCAAAACCGGTGATGTTTCACAAGAGCCAGGAAGCGTGGGAGATGGGACCTTCCTCTGGAGCTGGGTGAGGACCACGGCGGGAGGCTGGCTCTTGGGTGGCTGTGGTCTGGGGAGGCCAGTGCTGGGCTCCCAGTCCTACAAGGAAGGGCAGCCATGAATCCTCCTTCATGTTCCCAGCGAGGTGGACATAGGTGGCAGAGGAACCAGACAGATTCACTTGGTGGCACGTGACTACGAAGATGGGGCTGCCTGGCCCCTGAGAAGCCCCGGTTCCCCTCTGCTCAGAGGGGGATCGCTCAAACCACAGCTGCAAGTCACAGACCCGGGTTCAGCTTGCAGGGAATTTGAATTCTGTGCTTGACCACCCATTGATAACAATGGTCTTCGCTGCTATAAAACTCTCTAAAATACAAACATCTGTGTGCGAACATTACCGTGGCCTTGTTTTGATGACAGAAAAAGAAATACCTCCTTTCACACAGCCCTTGTCAGGGTAGATGGTAACTATGGAGCTTTTCACACTCATCGGGTGTTTTCAGATGGGAAGAAAAAAATCTTACCAGGTATAAATGAACAGGAAAGATATATATAATATAAAGCCTCACCATAATTAATGGAATACAAACATGTCTGTGTCTGAATGAAATTACAGCAGTAAGTAAAGGTTTTCTTTGTTCTCTCCCATTTTTCAAATAATTCTTGAAAATAAATATTTGGGGTATTTTTCATGTGAGAGACAGAAAGAGAGGAAACGTGCATCATTCTTTACAAGCTATTATTTTTATATTCCTAAATAGCTGCTGTATTAAGAAGCCAAGAGAACACAACTGTGTATTTAGTCCCAAAACAAACTCAGTATGAGTAGAGCCAGCGCTGGCTGCTCTCCTGAGGGCCTTGCTCTAACATGCTTCAGCTTTGATTTGGAAAACCATCTTTAGGGAAAGAAAACACCACGGCCCCATGTCTGCCTGGCCACTTGCCTGCCTACAAACAGCTGGCCATGGTGCTAATGAAGGCAGGAATGGGATTGCAAAAGACACTTCCCCCCCCTCAAAAGAAAAAAAGAAAAGAGGAAAAAAAACCCCAACAACCTGAAACACCAAAAGTTTATGCACTGGCTGCTGAGCTGAAACTCATTTTGCACAGGCCACTGGACAGACATCAGATGGTAAGACGTTTTAATTGCTAATGGCCTGGTCTGGATTTCAACGCATGACACAGAGATAAAGGACTCCATATCCTATTATCAGTCCCCTGAGCAACTGTTACATCTTATTAAGTGTAACTGGATTCATAGGTCAGAATCCCATACACGGAGAGTATATGTATTGTCTTTGACTGGAAGCACAGTATTATTAGGGCATTCCTTTGCCATAATAATGGTTTGCGAGTTCCTAAGCAGAGCCTTTATATCAGGCTTTGATACTTTTACTTTCATGCTACAGCTGTTGAAGTGACAAAGCTGGGCTGGAGAGCTATTTGTGCAGCAGGGATGAAGAACAGACACAGATTGCTGCTCTTTTATGTCGCTTTCCGCCCAAAAAAAGTCTAGGTAAAAGCACTCAGATAGCGCTGTCGTCATCATTTTGCAGAGAGAGGAATCAAGGCCAAGCACAGCTATGGGCTTTGCATAAGATCACACAACAAAGCGGTGCAAGGGCAGAAGCAGAAGTGAGCATGTGTGATGTGGCAGCGCTCTCTAACCAACAGACCGTCACTTCCTTCGCTGATCCTGCAACGGGAAGGGGGAAGGCAGAACCAGCTGCGCAATGAATGCAAACTCACCAGCGACTTGGTGCCCAAGAGAAAGACACGGATCTTCATACAGGTCAACTTCCAGGCCAAGTTAGCATCAACACAATCCCCTAAGAAACAAGGCCAGCAAGAACTAATGCTGGATATTTTGCATTTTAAATGCATGCTTCTCCTTAAAGCTTTAGAGCTTTTGCTTCTAAATAGACGCCTGGCCAGATTCTGATCCATCGTACACCAGTGTAGCTCCTCTGAAGGCGACAGAGCCGCGTCTACTTTTATTGGCTAAGAATCTGATCCAGCCCTCTAAGAAAGAAGGGGGCACGCAGGAGGTGAGCCGTTCGCCTCCTCACTGCCTCTCGTAATGCTGCTTCCTGCACCAAACACTAAGCACCTCACAGGACTGAGGTCTTCAGGGTGAGGCTTAACATATATTCTCTGGTAGTCGCTGAACTGATTGCCAGCAGAGAGGGAACTGTAAGTCAGCAGTGATAACCGAGGCCCTGCTGAGCCGTTGCCAGTGGGGAACCTTTGCAGCTCCGAGAGGCTGATAGTCTCTCATAAATAACATGTCTTCTAAGAGATGCTGCAGTTTTACTTGCATTTCATTAAACGGTAAGAAAATGAGCTGAGCCCTACTTTGAAATATGGAGGCTTGTGGGTTTGTTAGCTGCATTACCCACCTCACCCTTCTTTGAGCAACATATTTTTCCTCCAGTTGCAGAAAGTCAGATATTTTCAAGTCACAGGCAAGAAACATGAAGAGGCATGTGAAAACCATAGTGCTGAGGGTGGCCTTTGCAGGCTGCGTGAACCATTTTCTGGGTGCGCTGCTGATGCGTTGTGATTAGATGCCGTTTTAGCTCGGCGAGGAGCGTTAAACAATGCTGTTCTTTCTCTGTCCTGCTACATCTGGTCTGGCAGCAGAAAGTTCCCTGTGATTTAAGAGAGAGATTTTGCAAGGTGCAATCTTTCTTCAAATCCTGCTTTTTTTTTCTTTAATTTCTTTTAGATGAGTTTTCGGAAGCACTGAAAAGTCGATGAATCACTTGGCTGAATGGCCCACAGTTTCCTTTTAAGTCAGTTTTGGCAGCGAGCCACTGAACATACTCTGAGGCTTTGCTTCGAGTAATATTTTTATTGGTGAGATTATTCAAATATTTGAAGCCAGGCCACCCATCCCTTGTGTGCCCCATGCTTTGCACTTAACCAGAGGGAGGAGGACTGCAGGATCAGGCTGTAGAAATCTGGGCACAAAGGCACTGATCAAGAGGAAAGCTTGCCTCCAACACCAAAGGAATTTGGGTATAACATACGGCCAACTGCAAGGCTGGGGCAGTCCAGCTGTGTGCCGCTGGTGTTAATGGCAGCTGGATGCGACCTCTGGAGCAATCAGGCCCAGAAAGGGCTTGTGCCAGCCCTGTGGATGAAGCAGCTGCCGCTGCTGCCTTTGCGGTCCCCACGTGGGGTGATGGAGCCTACGGCAGCACCGGGACAAGCGGTCTGCTCCCAGGCTGCCATCACCCGGCACACGAGGGACTGTGGGGCCCGACACTTGGGGCAGGTACAAACCCACGTGCAGCGTGAGTCAGCTTCACCCCCGCAATCATAGAAGCATAGAATCATAGAAGCATTTAGGTTGGAAAGGACGTTTAAGGTCATTGCGTCCAACCGTAATCCTCCTGCCCCTTTGTTCTCGCTGGGAAGGCGGCTGCAGTTACGTTCCTTGTATTCCCCATAAGGTTTCCCACCCTCAGCCTGGCACCTTGCTCTTCTTTGGGGACTGAACCTGTCGGCAGCTGCCCTCCATCCGCATGCCCGGCAGCACGGTTATGAGCTCTGGCTTTGCGGAGGCTTAAAAGGACAGAATGCCTGCGGGGGGAGGAACCAGTTTTGGACAAAGCAGTACAAGCAGCTGGGGGGCGTTTCAAACAGATCAGAGCCTGAATCAAAACTCCTTTATTCCAAAATTCACTGTTCTGAGCTAGATTCAAATTTTGCAGATATCCCAAGGGATCTTCCCTAACATATCGCTGGATCTGGGAGCGAATTGCTTCCAGTACTGAATTCTGAGTGACCCCACGTCTCTGCACTCTCCAGTGAGTTTAGAAAGTTTTTTGACTTCAAGCTAATAATTGAAGAAGAAGGACAGTCTTTTTTCTAGCAACTGGATTCCAATTAGCTTTACTTTTCGTTTCAAAAAAGGAAGCCACCATAAAGCAAGCATTCTGCAAACGGATAATCTGATGCAAGTACAGAAGGACAAGTTCAAACACATCTTACTGTTTTAAAGCACTGCTTGCATTCATTTTAAACTCATTTTAGCATGGCAGGTCACAGCAGTATAAACATTGTGGGGGAAAAAAAAAGGCCGAGCTGGCAAACAGTCAGAACTTGCTGTTCCTGACCCAGTAACCTACTTTTTGAGCACCACGTAACATGAAAGCCACCCCTAGCTCAGACTGCGACGTCACCTCTTACTTAACTTCTTAGAGGCAAATAGTGGGTCTGGCTGGGAAGGGTTAGACAAGATGTGGTCATCATTTACTTCATTCTGGCCACAAAAATCATTTTAGTTTAGACAGGAATACAGAGAGCAGTTTCTAACCTCGAGTCATTGAAAGCCACCGTCTGAACGTGCATGCTCAATGCGGCAGAGTTTGGACCTGGAAGTCCATCATGCTGACGCACAGAGCGACCTCAAATTTTGTCTACAGCACTAGTGCCACCATCAGCATCACGGCCATGGGTGAAGAAATTGTCCAAGGGAACACTTCACAAAGGAGACCTGTTTTACCTCCGTAGTGCTACTTTAGCTATTTTCACTCCAACTCCCTCATCCTGACCTGATGTGGTATTCAGAGACCACATAGCTCAGTCTTTAAAGGCAGGGAAGACTCAAGGACCTCTGTGACCAGCAAAAGCTGCTGCCTTGCGATGGCTCTCCATGCCTGTTCTCCCTGTCCCAGAGTAACAGCCATCAGCACCCGCCAGCTCTGGGACGGCATCCGCCTTCCTCTTCCCCTCTTTGCTCCCCCAGATTTCTCCCCCGTCTCAGGCTTCCCTTGAATCCGAGAAGCAGCCAAGCTGATCCTGTGTTCGTACACTTTGCCACCTCTGTTCAGGTTAATGAAGGATCTTGGGGAACTTCTAAATATGGTGGGAAAAGATGTATTCTCAAGGATATGCTGTATCCCTTTTCTCCAGGGGTACTAGGAATTTTCTCCTGCATCTTATTTATAGTTTCTCTTCATCTTTTTAATGACAAAAGTGGCCTCACTGGTTGAAATGCACCTGGATACAGTGTCGGTAGCCTGTAGACAAGAAAAGCGATAACCCGTGGCACTCATCATCCAGAGACAGTCCATGCTTAACACCTGCTGTCCCCAAACGGGTCAGGCAACAAACACCAGCCGCAAAGTTAGTATCTGTCTCACAGCATGGTGGATCATCTATTTTCACATCGTATTCCTGGGACTTCCAGGGGCAAAAAAAAAGCCAATTATACTACTGCTACTCTCCTGACAGAGCAAAGGAGGAGAGCTGGATCATTGGATCAATGCTAAAGCAGAAAGGATCAAGAAGACTCGCTGGGTGTTTTGGTAGCCTACATTTCACTTGAGCTAGTGGAGAGATATCAAGCAGCCTTTGCGAGTATGGCAGAAGGCATGAGTGGAAAACTATCCAGAAGCCCGGCAAAAAGAAATCGTAGTCACAAGACTTCCACGAGTGCCAGGGTGCCTCAGCACAGCCCTGGCATTGCAGGACCAGAGAGAGCTTAATGGGGCCCCAGTTCAGCAAAACACTGTCTACACCTTCAAAGCATTTTGTTTGCCTAAAGCCATTGGGAGTTTTCCCATCAAAACACAAATGGAGATGGACTAGGAGTAAAGTTTTCAGGCAGTTTTCTACTAGAAATAAAAGAAGCACAGAAACAGAAAATTATACTTATCCAGTGTTGTTTGAAACTGTATCTGCCTCTGTGAACATCCTTAGAAATCAGTGTTTAATACTAGCCATTACGAAGCAAAAGATACACTGAAAGACTAAATTCAGGCTTAACATTTGAAAGGATTAATATTTTACTGAGCATCAGGGAAAACAAATAAGAGTAGTAAGACAGAGTGAAAGAAATTACAGAGGGAGCTCTTTAGGGAAATGATGGGAAATGATTCTTTACTGGAATATGCCCATTTTTGCAGGCGATTGCTTCCATTGTATCTCTCAGCTGAATCACACACACACACAAAATAGGAAGAGGTGGAAATGAAATGACTTTTGGTCGAACATTCCAGCCACATGCAAAAAGAAGTGGTTGAAATAATCAGAACAAAATGTCTTGAAGATATTCCTCCTTCCAGCTGGCTCAAACTGACTAAGATTTTACTTCTGTTGACACTTTGACTTCCCTATTGCAGAGCAGGAGGGGACAGGGCACTGCAATATCTTAAAAATTCTAGCTACATTTTCTTGCATCATCACAAACCATTTTTCCACCATCTCTTTTACCAGCAGTTTTAACTTAACCTAAGATTAAAAACATATGGGAGTATTTCACTCTAGCTGGCATAAGCACAACACAAAAGTAAATGTTCTAATAGACATAAAAAGTCATTTTTCTTTACTACAATGTCTAATTTAGATCTCTGAAATTGTAAAATTAAAATCTATTCTAATCCATACTTAGACAAAAATGCATTTCTAGCAGATTATAATATCTAACTGCTTATTACACAAAAATCTTGGAATGACTGTATTGTAAAAAAAATAATTGCCTAATTATGAAATCCTGATGATAAAGACACCATTGTCATGAAAACATCTGGGCTACCAGCCCCCCAGAATGCATGAAATTTCAATAGGCAGAGAAAAATCAGGAGGCAGATGAAAGAAGAGTTATAAAGAGGTCCAGAGAAAAAACATCACCCACTGCAATTTCTATATCGAAGTGGGGGTGATGACTACAAACAAGCCAGTAATAACCTATTCACAGCAGCAGAGCAGTAAACATGTATGGGGATATGGGGGACAATTAACAAATGTTATGCCTATTCTTGCATAACCTTGGAAAAAATATACATCTACTCTACCTCTTTATAATGACAACCTGGAAAAATATTCATTGTATCAGGGTGTTAGAAGACTGTTTAGCAATCTGATGCCTTAGAATAACAGTTGTCAAATTTGAACAGAGCAGCAATCGGTAGCGTTTCTATAGCATTTAACTCACATTAAACATGATTTAAATGATATTTGAAGAACAAAACAGGAACAGGAATAGGAATGAAGGAGGGGGAAAGGTCAGTTACACACAAACAGGAGAAGTATTCAGAAAAGTAAGAGAAGTTTGACTGTTGTGTTCAGTTCAGCCCAACAGGGCTAATCACCAACGAGAAATCTGGTCTTTGTTGTTAAGCCTGCTGTAAATGTTATGTTAACAGTGAAGTTAGTGGCTATGCATATTTTAGCTGCTTATGAAACGATGAAAGCTTTTCTTGGAAAACAGGGAGTACGACGACGTTGTTATCCCAGACGTGAGATGCTACACCAAAAGGAACAGAGGAAGCACGAGAACGTCTGCAGGAGACTGGGGGATGCAGTCTAGGGAGAACAGACCTTGCCTGTGAGTCAGGATATGATCGTGTTGGAAGGACCTCTCCCAAAGCAGGGCTTTTCTCCGTTTCCACCTGAGCCCAAGCCCTGAAGACGTGTACACCTGTAACTGGCCCCGAGCACACAGGCGATTCCAGGGAAGCTAATGAGGACTCATTGTTCAGATGGTTAAAAGTTAAATGTTAAACGTGTGAAAGTATTCACAGGTCTGACAGCTCCAGTAAGGCTTGATTTCTTATCTCTAACTAGAGCTCCCACCACTGGCAATGACTTTTCATCACTGATCAGCCTGAACCTTGGAGTCTGCAATGGAAACCTCATCCGTAAATAAACTGCAAGGCCCCAGAACCAGACTTATGGATGAGACGTCAGAGGATGATGTATCACTGGTAGGATACGACACTTTTTTACGCAGGTGATTACAATGCAGATGGCCTCAAAAGCACAGTAGCCTTCTCACATGGTTGCCATCTGTGATTCTCTGCTAAAGGTTATATCAGGACTCGTATTATAAAATGCTGCCAGCTGAGATTTATAATTCAGTGGACAGCCAAGTTCTCAGCCAAGAAGTCCTTCCAAATGAAAACTGTTCAGTTGTGGGTATTCTGCTCATGCTCATATTGGGTATTTTTGATCACTAACATGATAAAATCCACAAAGCAGCATCAGCCTGTGCATCTGATATGTTTTCCATAAATGGCTCTGCACAACAGCCAAACTGATGGAGTTGATCATCTCCTTTGGTCCCGGGTCTGCCTGCTTCTTTGCACACTGTTCAGATGGTAGGATGAAACTCACCCCCTGTGCAAAGGCTCACCACAAGATTTGTACAGCACTGAAGTCTCCCCTAAGCCTGATATTTGGGCTTACAGGGGATTTAAGAAGTGTGTGCGCTGTGGAATGGCCTGCAGGGTACTGGTGAATAGAGTCGCATGCTCTAGGAAAAGCTTTCATATCTGCTAAAGAAGTGTTACTCTTCTGCCAAGTAAATAAAAGATGCGCCTGCTATTTACTTTCCAGCACATATTGCAAAGCTCATGTTAATTAGACTTCTAAAACACACAACAGAATAAATCTGTATTGACGTAATGCCAACAAATTGTATATGAACTCTCCCCCATGCACTTAGTAAATATTTGCTTAGAAGAAAATAACTTGCGCTGTCCTGGACAAAGGACAAGCCAGTTAGGGCACTGGAGCCAAGAGCCTCCTTTCTGCTCTCCTGGGCTCCAGAGCTGAAAATTTAGGACCCCCTGAGCTGACTTACACAGAGTTCAAACATCAGGCAAACACATCAGAAAGGAGACAGCCAGGATAAACCTCACAGGCCTGATGCCAGGCTCACCGTTACGGTGGCCACTGGTAGCTCTGTGGCACCAGAGGATCTTGGTACAACATCAAAGGCCTCAGTTTTTTCTCTGGGTGGTTTAAAGTTTGTAGCATAGGGGTATGTCAGTGGTTGAAAGGATGGCCCAAATCCAAAACCATCCCCAAAGCTCAACATACATTACATTAAAAAGTCCCCTTTTCTTCAGAGAAGCCAGCCCTTTTAAAGACTACTGTAGCTTTCAAAATCCAAGCACTAGAAACCTAGGAATATTGGGTCTGTTACTCATTTACCTTTAGGTGAATTTCCAAAATACTCCACGTACGGATAGATTTCTAAAATATATTTTCTCTTGTCCAAAACCCAGTTACTCCCAGCAAAATGCACAAGGAACCCCAGTCGAACCTCGTTTGATGTTTACAGAATACCCTTTTAGATAACTCTAGTCTATTAAGGCAATTGCACTCTGTTAGACTACACAGTGACTAAATACCCTTGTGAATGGCAAAGCTGCCTCTGACCAGCAGACAGAGGTTCATCCCTAAAACCCCATGAAATTTCAATCTGTTAGTATCCCTCTCATTATTAATATATATTTTTTTCATCTTTAAAGCAGATGGACTGATTGCACAAGGCTGAAAGATGTCCAAAAGAGTGGTGTCTTCTACTTGGGAACAGGGTACGAAGCATAAGCACTCCCAAAATATGTGAATCATGCTGGCAGGCTGTCACAGCACTTTTCTGACTTTGAACTTACACAATCTGAGATACTTTTTCTTGGTGTCACACCATATTTTGACTCTTGCCAATTCTCACTGGCCAGCTATGACTCGGTTCTGACAAATTGCAAGAAAATTGCAACTATGCTAACAAAGCCTCTTAACCTTCACGTCGGCTCCCTGCTGAAGCACATGCAGAGATACATACAAGTGAAAAAAAAGGAAGATTATTTTAAACTGACATGTTACTCAGACACTCATACCTGTCTTTCAAAAACAGATTAGATAGCATTACCATCCCGGATTAGCGGGTCTGGGATTTTGTTTAAGTTTCCAAGTAACGGTCATGGGGAATTGCTTTTAGTTGGTCTCTTGTCTTCCGTGATCCACAGGGATAATGGACACATGTAATGCTGCTTATCAGAATACTATACTCCATACCTACATCACTGCTGCTCAGGAAAGACAGAAGCATTGCTATGGATTCCTCTATATGAATAAGACAAATACAGCTTATAAGAAGGCATATTTACATAAGTTTTGATGACTCATGCAACAGATGCCTTAATGCACTTTTTTCTTCTCCTACACACTGCAGTGTGCTCAGTGCTTTGTCTGGAGCTATTTCACAAAAGAACGTCTTAACAGCCTTTTTTTCTCCCATATAAGAGCTGTTTCTAAACACCAATGCTATCTTCTGTTTCAACAGCACTGTCACCCAGTGTATTGGTACTGAGCCGTTTGCTATGCAAATCCATTGCAACCCACCAAATTTCAGCATTGGTGAATGCAAAGTGAATTTTTCATTTTGACGTTGCGATGCAAGGGGATTGTGTGTTGAAAAATACAGCCCCAAATTTCCTACATGGCTGAAGCCAGTTCTTGCACCAACTATTGCTTGATGTTATTAATTTAGGCCCTTATTCAGCAAATGTAGTGAAACTTGAGCTCGTGCTTAGGTTCATCTCTATTCAACGAAGTGCTGCTGTGCAAGCTGAAAATTCAGTCTAGCTCTTCGCAGCTTTTGTGTTTCAATAGTTTTAATTCAGCAGGGGGCAAGATTGTAAATGTTACCCATGTTAGGTCTAACATGGCTCAACTTCCTTGCTTTAGCATCTTTAGGAAGAAGCCTTAACCACAGCATCCAGCTCAAAAAGATCAAAACCACCCCAGGCAGACCTGCCCCCCAAAACAACGAAACAAAAACACCCCAAACAAAATTAACAGCTTTAGCATGCATTTATGGGTAGCTGGAGGATGTTAGACTGTCAGAACTGCTGCAGAAATACCTTCTGGTAGAGCCCAATGAGAACTTACAGTTAGGCGAGCGAGACGAAGCCAGGCTGCAGAACTGTCCCCCCTGCACGCCGGCGGGAGCAGAGCGCCTACCTTCCCACTTCCCAGGAACAAATCCTGGCTTGTGTAAACACAGCCGCGCTTGTGAGAGCCAGCAGTAGCTCACACGCAATCAGTGGCCCTTTCGGAGTAAGTTCTCTTCTGATGACGATAAAGATCTAGACAGTGGAAATGTTATTTAAAATTAAATTCCTCCAACAAGCCCTTGGTCCAGGGCAGGGCAGGCCAAGCGATCAGTGACCAGCTGGGTTTTCAGAACACACTGTGCACGGCACCGGGACGCAAAACCCACGGCCAGATTCACTTGAGACAAACAGCATTAAACTTCTGAAAAGCGACTCAGGACATCCAAACTGAAAGGCCTGGAAAGGGCCCAGTTTCCAAGAAACGTTCAATGTCTGAAACAAATGGACCTACATAAACCTAGACTCACTCCTGCCCAAGATGGTCACGAGGGCCTCTTTTCTTTTATGTGCCACCAATTCTAAATTATGCCACCTTCCTGCGAGCTGAGCTATTTTTAGGGATGTAATGCCAGCTTTCCAACCCTGGTAATTTAATTTACTAACGTTCTTTGATGTCTGCACATTTTCTTTTTTTTATTTATTTATTCTGGATTGCAGCCGAGTCCCAGATTACTGGGAAACTGAATCTCACCTGCAAAGTAAAACTTTTGGATGAGGTTCCTTTAAAGACTTCAGTAGAACAGCAGTATTTAGTAAAAATTTTCTAATACCTACATAGCAAGGATTTGAGAATTCGACAACTCAAAAACTTTTTTGTTTTGTTCAGCTTCATAGAGAAAAAGATGAATTCTGCACTGATGGCTGATCCACTGGCACAGACACAAACAGAATGACACGTCTTGACAAATTCTACTGCATGCTTTAAAGAAAATAAAAATCTACAAGAAAGAATTTAGTCTACCTAATTCTGCAGGTTTTTAAAGTACTTTCTAGAGCTGGTCACAATTTGTATGCAACACTTAAAAAAAAAAAAACCAAACCAAACCCACAGCATTAAGGAAGAGAAAACCTTTCTGCCTAAAATAGCTCTTACATTGCTTTGGAGGATTTATTCTCATATCTTTCCCACCAAGTACTTTTAACTCACAGTACTGCTTGCCATTGACCTTCTGGGAACATGGGTTTTAGGACCAGGGCAGCAAACAGGTGCCAATCTTCTCTGAGAGTAGACCATGAAGGGATTTTACAGACTACATCTCTGATGCCGAGCTTTAAATGCAAGTTGTAGCCTCTAAATCAATAGGACAATGAAAGTTTAACCATCATGGTAAGAAAGTACCAATCTGAATGTACATGGCCTAAAACACTTTGAGGAATCACTTTTTTGGGGTGCTCTCCAGCACTGCCCGTGGGTTCCTCAGCGAGGCCTTCAAGCCCTCAAGGTGGATCTCCCATCTGGTAGGTGGGCTAATTTGGGGAGTGATTTTTAGGCATAAATGCCTCACTGGATCTCTCCAGTGGCAATACAGCATGCTCATCCTCATAGGCCTCATACTAAAGTCATCTAAAGAGAATTCAAAACCCTTGACTGTCCATCAGCTCCTAAATAATTGCTAAAGCCATCCAAGAAAACCCCAACCCAATTGCTGAAGACTGCAGAGAACACACAAACCAAATGTATAAGCCTACCAGTAAACATTTTTCTACCTTAAAAAGAAGTTACATGTACTCACAGGTACCATTTCAATTAGAAACGTCTTCACCTTTTGGGAGCCAAAAGGTAATTTCAACAAATGTTGCCTCCTGAAGATAAAAATAAAAGTGCTGTTATGGTAACAGAGCTGTGTTTTTCAACAGCCTCTATATTACAGCTGGTTAAAGCTACCAATGATGTGCTCTCCAGTAAGACACAACAAACTGTTTGAAATTCAGAAGAGTGATAAGCACCTTCAGCTTTGCTATGTTTAGCAGTCGGTAACCAAAACACATCTCGAGGTAAACACCAGAGGAGCCGGGCATGCTCTTCCCCAGGGCTCCGCTCTGTGACCCCGTTTCCCTGATGCTATCACTTTATCCTCATTATAGCACTTCAAGAAAGGACATAAACATGTCATACATTAAAATGCTCTTGACTTTTACGAGCAGCCTGATTCAGCAGCCCTCAGGGTGCAGTTTCATGACCAGCTCAAGCAAATCTTGCCCTTGAAAAAGCACTTCCGCCACTCCTAGCCTCCCTTCCGTGGAAAATCATGCTTGCATGGTTGAAAGCTAATGCTGGAAGAAAAGTTTTAAAAAGATCAGCTTTCAACTACTTTGCCACTACTGTGCTGATACAGCGGAGATGGCAGGAAGCAGAAGACAGAACTGCCTTCTTTGGTCTTAAACCAGCTACCCGTGAATTGGTACCCTTGGTCGCACAACCCATCATCTACGATGGTCACCAAGGAGTCTCATGTGCTCCCCGGTGTCTGCAGGAAATGGAGGGGACCTCAGCTCTGTATCTCAGAAGCACATGATTGTTGTCGGCGTCGGTGGGCTGACAGCCAGGAATTCCACACTGAACCTACAGCCCTGCCACTAAGTGATTTTAATAAGGTATTTAATCTATCTCCCATCTCATTTTCCTGATAGCATTTAAAACCACTTTCCTGTCTTGTTTTCTTAAGCTTTAACTCTAGAAGTCACGTAGGCACATCTCTACCTTTGACTGTTGTGGATCTCCTGTGTGGGAGCAACAAAACTGAAGGCCTCCTGAAGCTCATTCCAGGCGTATTTTGTACAGTCCCATCATTTCAAAATGCCTATTGTAATTGACAGCCTTCAAACTCTATGTACGATCTACTGTCCCAGCTTAACACAGCACTCCAACCTCATGTGGAGCTTCTCATGCAACCACAGGAAAGACAATAGTATCAGCAAGCACCCTCTACATGTGGAGCACTGCACAGATGACAGGACAATTTAAGGGGTGGGAAGATATTCTTAGACACTATTAAATGCCACTGAGGAACCGTTGTTAAGAGTGGATATAAAGATCTGCGAAGAGGAAACTATTCACAGCGTTCAGTACTGAGTTTTATTGTCCCATAAAGCTCAGCACTGTGCCCTATATGCTGCAGCGTCATCTGAAGAAACTGTATCTACGATCTAATGTTTACATCTATAAACACTTCTGTAGCACAAAGGTTGCCAAAGATCAACGAGCTGATTCAGCAACAGACTTAGTTTAATATTAAGCAGCACCTCCATCAACGGGATTATTTATCTACTCCAATTCAAGGATCTGCTACACACTTTGGCCAAATGAGGGCCAAAATGGGGGATCATTTCTGAAAGACATGTTGCGTCTTGTGATGCATGGGTGAAGTCTCACCTGTAAAAAGAGAGGGAGAAACCTGGGAGAAATCCACTGTTTTCCTACCACGGAAGCATGAAGGAACAGTCATGCCCGATGTAGCAACAGGGAAGAACGGCCTGGGGCTGAACGCCAGCAGGAGGCGGTGCAAGAAGGTATCAGCAGACGCGGGTGCCCACACCTTCCTCCCACCCCCAAACCCATCATACAGCCATTGCAGAGCACATGGGCTGCACTCGCACTGGTGCAGGTAAGGTCCCGGCGGGGTCTTTAGGTTAGGGATTGGCATCTTGCTACACAGGGAACAGAAAGAGATAGCCAAGAGCCTCTTTGTGCGCCACTTGCCACAGCTCCCACCCATGAAAGCTTTGCTGAGAGTCCTATACTGCTGACCGGGTCTCACAGCGTTCCCCTTTTCTATACAAGGCTCTGTTCCAGCTCCTCAGGTTGTTTGCAAACCTGTGCTGCATTGCTAAGCAATGTACAAGGGTATGTTTTCTGACAAATTCTATGTTGCTTCTGTTCCTCAGAAGTCCCATTATATTATCGCTCAGGGATGAGGGTCTACAAGCCCTCGAGCAGACACACAGATGGAGTTTATTCAGCAAAGCTGGTGGCTGTTCTACTCCTTAGCTTTCTTTGTGCCTCTGAGACAATGGTTTCCAAGGGACAACTATGTTCTTGAGAAACACAGACTCCAAATTTGACTTTGGGTAGAGCCCTAAGGTGGATTAGACTGTCATTCTGCCCACCTCAACTGCATGCTGTAAGCAGCTTACTTGCAATATGACAGATTTAGCAAAAGTGACAGTTGCTCGCTGTCCAATATCATTAGCTAGCCCTGCCCCAAGAGCTCAGACATGGTGCTCCATGTCCTTACAAAATCAGCTTATTAATAAACATACAGCCTGGCACAATATTTTCCACACAGCTGAAGCAGTACTTTGAGCAGGGCGCTGCCCGATCCACCCACCTATAGAGACTCAAAATCAAATTCTAGCCAAGATGAGGTCAGAACAGCAAACAGGTTCAATGGACTGGCATGTCGAAGGGACTGCGGTGGCTGAGCATCTGTGCTTACCTTTATTACTCATCCTTCATTACCTTTATTACTCTGGTCCTCGAGTCTATGAAGGGAATGGCAATCTAATCAAAAGGCTACTGAAGTCAATGAAAACATTCAATTTATTGGTCTGCCTTAGGCTCAACTCCCCAAGGGATCAGATAGCATCAGCACTCCTTTCCCTGGCCAACAGGGCTCAGCACCTTCCCCAAGGTGCTCCGTGTCAGCAGTTAAGAGCCGGACTGCTCTTCCAGGTAGACAGAGGAGGATGCACGCAGAGGAAGACCTCTGCTTCCTATGTACACATGTTTGTGTTGTAATGTTAAAACAAGTTTGGTAGTAATTAGATATCTGTTAATTCCTGCAACAAAATACTTCAACTAGAAAAAAAAAATTGGCTGAGTCAATCAGATTGTGGCAAACAATACCATTCGTACTAAAGCCTCACATTTATTTTTAAAAGTTTAAATTAAAGAACAGAACCAGTTTCACTACTGATGACATGATGACATAAAGGTTTAAATATAATCCCAGTCAAACCTATGATTTCCCCTTTACAGCCAGGCGGGCAAGACTGCATGCTGAACTGTTCCCTCCCCTGCTATACAACACTGTGGACCTGCGTGGCTGTAGCTCATCTCACGTGATGCAGCCCAGGAGAATGATTTCCCAAAGGTCTTCACAGTAATCCCAAGACCAGGTAATTCTATAATAATTTCAAGTGGAGAAAATGAAATGTTTTTATTTTAACATATACCTGTGGGGAAAGAACATCCCACTATTTTACAATGAGCTCTTTAAAGACATCCTGGGAAATTTTCTAAGAGCTGCAGTGAAATGGAAGAACACTTAGTTATTTACTTTAGGGTTTTTATTAGCATGTTGGAAATCATTCTTGTCCTCTCCCCTCCATCCCCCAAAATAAAAGCCTTTATTTTCTGAAGCTGGAGCACTTCTGATGAACCTGGCTCTGACCCCGCCACTGAGGTTTGCGTACTGAGAGCTTCACTGGCTGCAGCTCGGAGCTAAACTCTCGGGGCTCAGCCCATCCCGAAGGCAGAGGGGTGACGGGGGCTGGGGAAGGCAGGGATTCATCATCCCATCCCAAAGAACCTAAACTGCAAGCAGTGGCTGAGCTGCCAGTCAAACCCAGCTCTGAACCACCTCCAAGCTAAAGCAAGAAATGCAGTAGGTTTTAAGCCCCTTTTAATATCCTGAAAGATTTGTAAGTACCGGAGAGTCATTTTACTGCAAAGTGGCTTTCCTTGGTGAGGCGGGTGCTCAGTGGCTTCAGCAGCTACCACAAGGTGGCACTTTGCAATGTGACAAGGGAGGCCTGGGGACGGGTGAGGTGGGTCGGTTGTTGGGGTGTCTCCTATGGAGCCGGGGGACCCTTCCTGATGCTCCTTGTGCCATTCGGGCTCTCTGCTCCGACTAGTCCTGTTGCTGTACCCCAAGTGCGCACGCAGCAGTCTGCCAGAAGATGACCTCCTCCTGGCCTGCAGGCAAGAAGGGTCTGCTACGTGCCACGCACTGTCCGAAAAGAAAAATGAGGAGCATGGGTGGGAGCAGGGGGGAGGTGGGTGCTGCTGGGGCGCGGTTGTGTGGGGTTCCCATGGCCCTTGCCCCAGGGCAGGCTCCTGCCCAGCCCCATGGAGGTCCAGCCCTGCCACCCGGCTGCCCCTCGCCAGCTCTTGGTGGCCCCAGCAGCTGCCCTGGACCACACCACAGAGCGCTGTTCCAAGGATGTTAACAAAAGGGGGAAAAAGTAATGTGTGTACCATTTAAAGGCCAAAATCACACCAGGACAGAAAAATGGTGACATAAACCCACTCACCAACCCACTCAGCTCAGATTATCCAAATCATTCTCTCCGTTATGTGACATGCCTGGGGATGGACGAAGAGCCGACCAAGAGCTTATGGGTCAGAATTAAAGGGAAGGCAGGGACAGGTGACATTACGGTGGGGGTCTGCTACAGGCCACCCAACCAGGAAGACTGAGCGGATGAGGCCCTCTATAGACAGATAGGAGCAGCCTCACGCTCACA
>NW_008794951.1:4551497-4556240 GCF_000699145.1 Aptenodytes forsteri
TTGCAGCCTATCAGTACTTCAAGGGGGCTTATAAAAAAGATGGGGACAAACTTTTTAGCAGGGCCTGTTGCGATAGGACAAGGGGGAATGGCTTTAAACTAAAGGGGGGTAGATTTAGACTAGATGTAAGGAAGAAATTTTTTACGCTGAGGGTGGTGAAGCACTGGCCCAGGTTGCCCAGAGAGGTGGTGGATGCCCCATCCCTGGAAACATTCCAGGTCAGGTTGGACGGGGCTCTGAGCAACCTGATCTAGTGGAACATGTCCCTGCCCACGGCAGGGGGGTTGGACTAGATGACCTTTAGAGGTCCCTTCCAACCCAAACTACTCTATGATTCTATGATTCTATGCTTCTACACTGCTTGGCCCAAAAACTTCTCAAGAACTTTTCTTCACCTACCCTTGCAGCAATGAACGTGTGCAAACATTTACAGTTCTCAAATTCAGCAAACAGGCAAGGAGATTTAAGAGGGTGGCATGAAGAGCACACTATTAAAATGCCAAGGTTTCAACAGGAGACATCCAGATACCTCCCATTATCTGAAAACCTCTTCTCTGCACAGTCAGTACCCATCCCTTCCCCCTACTTTTATCACTGATGCCTTCACCTAAGTCTTTATGGTTATTTATAACCTTAGAATTGGGTTAACACTGCAAGTTTTTAGGGTTATTTGAGTGTTCACCATGTGCATTTTAACATTCTGCTAATCTGGAAGCTAGGTAGTGCTTTGATTTATTCTAGAAACACGTAATATAAACACAAGTTCAGGAACTCTCCTCCACAGCAGAGTTGCTGAAACAACTTCAGGCAGGTGGTGATATTGCAAAAAATCACACTCCTGTTGATTTCTCATGACCACCGAGAGATGTGTCGAGCTTTATCATCTGAGTCCTGGTAAGAGAAATACAACCGCTCACTCCAAGTTCTGGTCCAGCTCATTCCAGAAGCGACCAAGCGCTGTTGCCATCTGATGATTACACATGTGGATCTCTTCATTTCCACTTTGCTTTTTGTTCTTTTAACACATCCCTGTCCCCAGCACAACCACCAATAAACAAGTTGAAGGAGACTCTCCGGCAGCAGTTAACAGGATGAGGCCTGATGTCCAAATACACAGTAGACGGTTGTCTCCAGCACGTATGAGAGGCATCAGGGCACTGAACACACGGTTTCTAATGCAGCAAGGTTGCTTCAAACATTCAGTTTAAAACTTTATGAATGTTTGGGAACAAATCTATACTTTAGAGTCGCTGCCAAAGCTCTCAAACTGTTTTATCTGGTTTTCTAAGCATAAATGCTTGAGCAGTCTCGTGCCCTATCCCCTCTTCTTGGTCACCTTTTGATTTGTTTGCCAGCTTCAGATCAGCTTTGTCAGAGGTTTCAAGGAGAACCAGGCTCCTACAGTTGTGCGAGAGCAGGCATCTGACCTCAGTACCATGGCTGAGCAGAGGTAATCACTGCACATGGGAGATCTTCCAAGTGCTCCGGCTGCAGCTGAACTTCGCAGGCAGCTTCTGTTAGAGCCACCCCAACACAAATTAAGGGCCAAACCACGCAATCTAAGGACCGACGACTGGTGGGGACCGTGTGTTGAGGGCTGAAGCAGCTGCCAGCAAACATCAGCACCACCACAGGGCTGTGCTGGTTCCCTGCTGCAGACTTGCTGGGCTGGTTTACTCCTTGGGGCACAGGAAGGTAAATGCCAAAGTCACTCCACTGCGCATCTCTCCACCTGGTGTTTTAAAGGAAGCAAAGGAAGCTACCTGCAGGTACCTTTGGTAGGATGGCTGTCAACTAACAGATGCAAAGACGCTCAGCATTCAGCCCCGCGATGTAACACATCACCATGCCGCTTCTGTCTCGGAGGCAGCACTGCTCTTGCAGCTGCATCAAGGAGAGAGGAGTTCAGTGGCATTAAGTTATCTCCATGGGGACTTTCTCAGAATGCATACCAACGTCAGGAAGTCAAAGCAGTCCTAATGACACTTGTCTATATCAAAATAACTCTCCTTCAAGAAGCAAGTTACTCCTTGGGCAAAGCATGCCTAGCACTGCTCTTGCTGAGGCATCTGGCTGGTAGGAGTTTTCCACCATAGGAAAGACTCAGGAAAGGTGCTGACGCAGTCGTATCCAGGCAAGTCAGTGACAAACAACACAAGCAACGTCAGCCTGCTCATAGACTGGTTCATAGAGGGGAACAACCGTCCAACAGCAGAGTTCAGATAAACTCGGAGCAGCTTCACCAACAGGAGACTTGCAGCTGGATTGCAAATCTCAGCTCCGCACCACGTTATAATGACATTTTAAATTTTTTATTACCATTTCATAATGGTAATTAAACACAGGCATGCGCGTGGAGAGAAATCTGCTTGATATATAGGGCAAGGCTCACCATCTGCAGGCGGCAACCGGGACCCTGCGGGCTCAGCTAATGGGGCTGCAAAAATTACAAAGCCACCAACACCACAGTGATCACATATGCAGAACTAGGCAGCTATGTGATATTTCTATACCTATGGCCACTTATGGCCTTCTACCGGTGCTCAATGACGCACCCAGTGCTTGGGGGCTTGCAGCATCGGAAGGCCTAACTCCGTTGCTGTCTTTGCAGTTCTGGGGGAACTGTTGCATTGCTGATGCACGCAGGACTAACTCATCTCTCCCTCCTGGAAAGGGAAAGCAGAGGTTCCTGCCCATCCTCCTGCCCAGCAAGACAGAAATTACTTCAAGGAGACAGTGGAGCATAGTCTTTGAGGTGTGGTTAACTGTTGGCATCTATGTTTAAGTTGCCAGCAAGGCTGCCCATCACTTCCAATTATTACAATGATTTTTATGACTAATTATGCACAGTTAGCAGTCTTTGTTTCCTGGCCAGTCCTGTGCTGCTTCTATTCAATTGCACCCTACCCCAGAAGTAGGGAGCCTGGTAGACTGAAGCTGAGCTTTTCAGCCCTGGTGTGACTGAAGCTGTTCCGGTTCAGTTTTAAGCCCAGGACCAAACTGGCTCGTTAGCTTCCAACCAGCTGAAACCAGCTCACATGTAGAAAACTAAAGTGGATGAAACAGAGACAGCCTATCCCCAAGTATCTCCTTTCCCCTTGCCAGAGCACAGCACCACTTGGAGTCTCAATATTGTCCACTGCTTCCGATTCCTACATCTGGCATGAACGATGGGTGACACAGCACAGGAGAGAGAGGGGGGGATGGACAGGAGAGTGCAGTGTGGCACTACGCTTCGGGTACTGGGAGTCCTGCTGGGGAACAGGTCTAACAGATACCAGTTTTCAGCTGGACCAGTATCCTGGACCAGAACCAGACCATGTTTTGGTTTGGTTCTGGTTTGGATTAAAAAATTTAAAAATCAAACCAAGCCAAAAAACCACCCAACTCAGGCTCAGTTCCTGCCTGAAGAGAAAAAAAAAGCAGCAATCCCAGCTAACTTGCAGTTCAGTGCTGTGCTGTAAGCTCTCACCAGGCAGCAGTGTGTGCCTGCTCAGGGCTCTGGTCATCTGAACTGCTCCTTCCATTTCGTCCAGTTCTGTCCACAGGCAGTTGTTACTGGGATACAGACCTGCTCCATTAAACCTCTTGCACTTCAACACCAGGCAACCTGCAGGTCAAACCATCTTCCGTTTGCCTCTGGCTGTCATCAGCTGGGAACTGGCCAGCAAGAGAGATCTCTCTATACCTAAATACTAATCATATTTTCAAATCTGTGATCCGTTTCTGGCCCAGGGAATGAGCCCAGCGGGATCCGGAAGGGAGCCCCAAGCCAGGTTTTAACAGACCCATTGCGCCGCGTGCATTCTCCCTCCTTGCCCTTCTCCCCTGCTTCTTGGAGCACCACAGAAACCCACAGCTGTGATCTCAGGAGCATGTTCAGAGTAATAAAAGTGTAAATTACACCTTGCCATCTGATATTGTAATTACCACCCACCCACTCTAGGCATAACCTAGAGTGAGCGCAGACCCCAGACAGGGTCATGCTTGTAGGCTGGTCGTGGAGTGATCTTTACTGCACCACATAGCTTGTAGTAAGAAACAGCTCCTGCCTCAACCTGCCTGCAATCTTCATGGATAATGTTTTTTATTACTTGCAGCCACTTATAGCGGGCAACTGATGATCTTTCC
Organism: Aptenodytes forsteri; assembly: GCF_000699145.1. Taxonomy (NCBI): domain Eukaryota; kingdom Metazoa; phylum Chordata; class Aves; order Sphenisciformes; family Spheniscidae; genus Aptenodytes; species Aptenodytes forsteri. The sequence continues at coordinate 4,555,629 of NW_008794951.1, forward strand.
TGAAGCGATGAGGTGTTTCTGCAGCACAGAGAAGCCACCTCCCCTGGTGCAAAGATGGTTATATGCCACGATTGCCACCAAGATGGGATTTCATTTCCCTTCCTGAGGTCCGAGTCCTGGGCACCGCAGCCGCCAGCCTCAGCCAGCCCTGCCGCACCCTGGGAGCTGCTCCCTGCAAAACTTCCGCAACAAACCAGAAGCACATTGGTGATGGTGAGATGCAAAAGAAGTGGCTGCCACACATCCGACTGCCCACGGCCCTCAAGATTCAGCATAAAAACTGTTTGGCAACCAGTCCTCATGCAGCTCACGTGAGTCTGGAGTGAGACACTGCCCTCGGGTTAAGTCCACTCTGCTTGCACACATCTCCTCACACAAGGGCCACATAACCAGACGGGGACCAGCTGGATCTATGGGACCACCAGATCCAAGCACAGCGAGAGAAGGAGAACAAAGATGAAATAGGATGTGGGCCCCGGCAGTCTGCTATTCCAGCTGAATATTGCAAGGAACAAGTGCAAAAGCCAAAGTGACAGGACTTGTGGCATTGTGGTGGGTTGACCCTGGCTGGATGCCAGGTGCCCACCAAGCCGCTCTATCACTCCCCTCCTC
>NW_008794951.1:4556917-4571718 GCF_000699145.1 Aptenodytes forsteri
CCTGCCTCACCATGCTCTTCACCACGGGCTGCAGGGGAATCTCCGCTCCGGCGCCTGGAGCACCTCCTCCCCCTCCTTCATTGACCTTGGTGTCTGCAGAGCTGTGTCTCTCTCCTATTCTCACTCCTCTCTCCCGGATGCTGTTGCGCAGGTTGTTGGGGGTTTTTTTTCCCCTTTGTAAATACATTATCCCAGAGGCGCTACCACCGTCGCTGATGGACTCGGCCTTGGCCAGCAGCGGGTCCATCTTGGAGCCGGCTGGCATTGGTTCTGTCAGACATAGGGGAAGCTTCTAGCAGCTTCTCACAGAAGCCACCCCTGCAGCCCCCCCGCTACCAAAACCTCGCCATGCAAACAACATACAGGCATCAAGTACGTTTTAGATGACAACAACAACAACAACAAAAAAAGAAGAGCCTAAAAATTGAGCAGAAGAGATTCACAGTCCCAGGGGAATACGAGCTTCTATCTAATACCAAGAGATTTTTCTGTTGCACAGTTCATTTTAGGACAATGCTCACCCTTGCAATGCCAGTCCCACAGCCTGAGGCTGCTCTGGATTTAGGCACCTGACCATTCAGGAACAATAACAAATTATTCTGTTTGTGAATAATTCAGATCCCCTTGCTTATTTAGGTTCATTTGGGCTCTGTTTCTCGCTGTTTCAATCTTCTGAGCTTACAGCTAACTGGGCTGCAGCCGTACAGCCCCTCTCCGCAGCCCTTCTGTTTCTGTAAGGGAACCATCAGTTTCACCAGTAACCCCCGCATACTTTAAGCACGTACAGCACTTACAGAGCAAGCATAACCCCCGTAAACATAACCCCCAAAAGCTCAGGCATTCTCTTTGTTATTCATCTTGCTGCAAAGCGAGATTGCTTTCTGCTCTGCGATGCACACTTGACAGTAGCTCCACGAGAGTGCTACACATGTGAGTAGCTCTTCTGTGACAGTGGCAAGCACGTCCAGACCTATATCTCCAGTCTTAAATCAAAATAGACATGGGTATCCGGCACTCATGGACACAGTCATCCAGCATGCACTCACCAGTCAACATGAACACTTTCACTCGGACAAGCAAACGTACCAGCTGAGCTGCAAACAGGCACAACTCTGCAAGTGCAAAAAACAACAACAAAGCTCCAGCAAGTTACATTCTGAATAATGTCAACATCTTGTGATTGTTAGATGTAAAGCATTTCACTGCCTGAGCACAGCCTCTCTCAAAAAGCGTTATTACCACTATTAAGGGAAAGCCATAGTGGCTTAAGCACAGCGTATTCTTAATTGTGTTTCAGACACATTAAAGGAAACCAGAAAAACAGTACAAACAAGTTACAGAGCTGGTTCACAAAGCAGCAATATCCTAAAATGATCTGTGCTAACGTGCTAACTGTACAGAGTGGCTGTGCTTGCTTGAGGTACCATCACCTGCACCCACATCTCAGCCTGTAATTTTGGAGCCCCTTTTCAGCACCGTACACGATAACACACGTGTGTGCACCCCCCCCCAACCCCCCCCACCGAGAAACACATTCCCGACTTACCCGTTAGCCAGCCGGCAGCCCCAAACCCTCTGAAACCTCCTGCAGAAGAGTTGACAGAGTTTTACCTCGTTACCCAGCGAGGGCGTTATATAACCGGCACTGTTTCCGCCGGCAGCGAGGATGCACCAGCCGCGCTTCCCCGCGCGCATCCCTCTCCTTCCCATCCCACACGGAGACATCTCCTAACAGCAGCCACACCACGGCGAGCGAGGGAGGGGCAAGGTGGGCTTCGGGGCACTCCTGAAAAGCAGAGCTAACAGTATCAAAGAAAGTTCAAAAGGTGCCTGACGTTTATTAAGAGGCATTGCTACTATGAAAGGACGCGGTGCAATAGTATCATGTTCCTTAGCCTGCTGAAAGCAGCTTGGCCTAGATTTTCCTGTACCGTTTGATGTGACCATTCATGCAAACAAGAGTAAAACTTTCTCTTTGCTTTTAATTAAGGGAAAAAAAAAAAAGTGACACATACAAAAGACCTTTTTCTGCTGTCGTCTGGGTCTTCTGGACTACCGTCAGATGGAGAATATGCAGGAAACAGCCCCATTGATTAAACTATTATTAGCGGCAAACAAACAGATGTGCTCAGCAAAAGACAGGACAAACCCCATGCCCTGTACTTCTGGACTAGATACAGGAAAAAACATTATTTTACCAAAGGCTTATTTGGTATTTTAGCAAAGGAAAGTGGAAACATTCTCTAGCACACTGGGCAGAAGTGAAGCATGCAGCATTTTAATCTGCAGAAATCAAGATAATAAGTAACATTATTGCCTTCACTCTGTTCCCACAGACAAAACCCCACCAGCTTTCATAAAACAGGGACCAGGTCCTGTATTTGAAATCTCATCTTAAACAAGACAGGGCTTGTAGTCATTCAGGAGGTCCTGCTGTTCATGAATCATTGGTGGACACAGTACACAGCCCACAAACACACAGGGGCTGTAGCTTTAGGACAGACATAAAACTCTTATGCAAGCCATAATCCTCTCAGACTCCTTATTCACTGATTTTAAGATCTGCGCCGTAGGAGCCTGCTGGCATCCCAGTGGCTTTTAACCAATTTGGAAATGGTGAGACTCCAGTTGCAGTGCAATCCCCCCGCCGACACCGGTGTTGTCGTCGGTACGCGGCACCACCTCGCAGGGTTTCGGAGCACAGAGCATTTCTGTACACTAATATTTCAGTCCTCTGCAGAACTGGCGCTGTTGCTTTCTGTGGTGAGTGAATCACCAGGATTAATCTCCTGCAGAGTTCACTGAGGCTAACGATAATCAAGTTAAATTTACACTATATGATCAGAGTTTAATTAGGTACTGTTATACAACTCCTATTAATTACAGTGGTAATACCCTTACGAAATGCAGATGGGAGGGTGGGGCTGTGGTCGGAGGGGGCTTGGCTGCTCAGATGATTTCAGGAAAAAGCCACATTAAAATGCTCTGTGTGTACCTTTAGTTACCTGCTTGCCTCTGCCAAGCTTAAAAAAAATAAATTATAATCCTACAAAATGTAAATCTAGAAGACAAGATTAAAGACCTCCCACACGCTATGCTATCACCTTCTGTTTACACCAAGAAGCAAGAATGCCATTTAAAATCCCAATGAGCCAGAATCATTATTAGCTTGCTCTGCTCAAAATCCTACCCAGAAAAGCCCAAGGTGATCGAAGTCATTTATTCTGCACTGGGATATTAACTCACTTGAAACCAAGGCAGGTCCTCCTAATATTATTAAAGTAAGTCTCTCTTTCCTTCCCTGAGTTTACCCCTCCGGATGATCTGTTGGGTCAGGGCAGACGCCAGCTCATGCTCGGCATTCGCTTTGTGCAGGCACAACCGCCCCTGGGACACGGACCCCACGTATGCCCGGGTGACTCCTCCTCTCCACGCCCCTGCAGCGCTTGCAGTGCGTCAGGAGGATGCCGTGGGGAGAGGCGGCTGACCTGAACCCCTCGGTGAGCTACTTCTGCTAGAAGCCGGGGCGTCTCTGCTGACAAGGTGCAGCCTGGGGGAACACCAGATCACGAGTGCAGAAGCAGACTCCAGCTTTCAGCTCTCGGTAGTGGCTGCGTTAGGAGACAGATTGCGCAGTGTGACATTTCAAGCTCGAGACTAGGTCTTTGCTTTCGGTAAATCTTGCCTGAGATGTCCTATAGAAAGAGCAAAGCTTGTGCCATGTGGCTTCCATTCAGCATCTGCTACATGTGTTGTTGGATGGCTTTAGTGAAACCTGCAAGGGACCATGTGCTGTTACTGCTATTCACGTGGTAACACCAAAACTCTGGCCTTGCACCCATATGGTCAAAAACGCAGCTAAAGGTCTCTTCTTCATTAAGTAAAGTAAATAAGCAACACAAAGAGCATGGGTTGTTGGCAAGAACAGATGCTGTTCTTGCACACAGACACCTGTATGAGCCTCCTGCATCCAGGTTCCCTCTCCTCTGCAAATCGCTCGCTCAGTAAACGTGTCGCAGGAGAAGCCCTGGCACTTTGCCATTGCTGCCACTGCTGATTATTTAATTAAAACCCCAAAAGATAGGAAACGCATCTCCTTCTTCCTGTAGGTTTTTTCACCCTCTTCACCAGACAGCAGCAAACTAGCCATGCTAGCATACCTCAGCACTCCCACTTTGCACAAAACACATGTAAAAGAAGCAGTATGTTACAGTATGTTGTACTAGATATTAATTACCTGGCCCTGCCAGTTACATAATTATCTCGTTAAGTTTTGGCTATATTCACTAGACTGGCCCTTTACAAAAATGGTTGGAGGACACTGTCACATGGGATCCAGGAGCAGAGCCCTGTTCATGAATGCCCTCTAACTCCCACCCCACCATTACAGACAGCTGAATTGTGCATGAAGGAGTTATTTCGCCCACGTGGCAATTCCACAGCAGCCTGCGTGGCCCTGTGTGTGTGTACTCAAATCCCACTCTCTGTCCCTTGATGGACAGCTCTTCTGGGGATACACAGGAACTATGGCAGGAGGGGGACGTGATGGTTTCCTGACAGCTCCTTGCTCTGTAGGCAGACTGAGATGGGCTCCAGGCCCGTACATTTTTCTCATGGTTCACAGACATCAGAGATGTGTATGCTTTAGAAGATTCTTAGTCTCTCCCAGTTCTGGGAGTTCCTAGCCAACACTATGAAAGGACCCTTGCTTCTCTGGAAGCGTAGGGCTAGCAGAACATCTCAGTTCCCTTGCCGGGATTTGTGCTTGATTTAGGCACAAAGGACTCGCTATTCCTCCTCATTCCTAACTCGTGCAGGGGCTGGCTACAAAGCATAGCTGGGACAAGGATATTCCCCCCAAAGGGATGCCTTGAGCACCTCCATGTCCTCATCTCAGGACAGCAGTGCTCTGAGAGGAGAGGCACCAGGCTTTGGCCAAGGTCGTCAGCCCTTTATCTGCTGTTGTGACACTTTTTGGTCCCTCACTGCTGAGAACGGCACTTGTGACACGCTAATGGGAGCGCAGCAATGCTCCTGCACAAGGCTTTGATTTAGGAAGCAAAGCTGCTCAGCCCACTCTGCTCTTGCTGATGTAGTGACCTGGTTTTGTCAAGACTGTTTTTCTCCTTTCATCTTTGATGTCATTTTGGAAGGCCAGTCATGAGATTTTCATGGAGGCATTGACTCAAAGTTGGACTAAAACAAAGCCAATCACAATACCATTATAAATGAATGAGGGTGCAATTTCCCCTTAGAGGATTATTATACTATTTATGGTTCCAGCGCATTTATTTCTGCAGTTTAGTAATCACTTTCATGCTTCTCATCAGACTATACTCTAATCCATTTATATTTTAATGTAACAAGTTACAAGGATTATCAGCTCGTAATAAATATGCTCATCCCCTAAGGCATTTAAACAGCCCCTACACTTTGTAAAGAAGATCTTGCTTAATGAGCAGACAACTACAAATGAATGAGGAAACTAATACCATGTTATATGGAACACCATCAAACTGCAAAATGTGCACTGCATAAGTTGCTTTTCTGTGAAATGAGATATTTTTCGGCACACAGATACTATCTTCACTATAGTATACTTTTAAATTACTTTTAGCATAAGGGAGGGTTTGGAAGTCACAGAGATTGCCTTTTGCGTTGGGAATTTTTTTACCTTGTGCTCTTAAGTTGGAATGATATATTACATTCAGCCCATGCACAGGATTACATCAAATCAATAGATCACTGATGAAATTCAAGTTAAGAAAAGCTGTTGATACCAGCTAAGGGGAATCCACCCAGAAAAACCCCACCTGACTTGCACTTAGGTCAGTTCTAGTGCTGAAGTGGCCATGAAACCATGCTCACTGAAGCCAGCTGAAAGCCAGTCACTCTGTCAGAGAAAGTTAAAAATCTCTCTTGGCCTACTGGCCTGTAGTCAATCACAATATTTTTCCACTTGCAGTTGTCTTGAGAAGGGATGGGAGAAACTAACTATTACCTGTTAAACTATAGAGACATTCCTTGCCTATTCATAGAGCTGCCCAACATATTTTTCAGCAGAATTGTCTCGCCTAAGCTTCTGGTGTTCGCTCTACTTGCAACCAAAATCCTGACTGAGATTGTAAGGCAGGAGCATGAATTACCCTCCAGAGCCTTCAGTCTTTGAACTTCAACACACAGTTCAACTTCCCATTTCTGCCATGGTGGAATCTCTCCTTCCTCCCACACGCTGTGTCTGCCTAAAGTATTTTTCTCCATTGGAAAATGTGAAGTTGATGGTCTAGGTTGCTTTCATCCTTTATTCTTGCAGATGCATGTTCTGCTTAGCATCCTGTGGGATATAAAGCTTAACCCTTTGCTATACATGACCCAGTCAATCACTTGCACTTCTGCAGGTTCATCTATCAAGAACTCCATTCACAGCAGCACACTTGCTGTGGAGAGTTCCAGGAAAATAAAAGTGCAGCAAAATCTCCAAAACCCTTTTAACAGAATCCATAGATAGTCTGGCCTTAGCCGGCGTCATACAGAAAGAGGTTTGTAGCTCTGGCTGATGGAGAGTACGGACATGTTATTCTGCAGCCTCTGTAATTACAGCCAGTCCCTTCCACCCTTGGGAATGGTGAAGGGAGGAGGCAGTTATGTGTGGAGTTTTTATTGTTTCTGGAAAATCAATCTCGATTGAGATTGTACCAGTCATCCCAACATCTGCAAGACAGTATTAAGTGTGCAGTGACCAAACAGGAAAAAATTGATGTTCAGAGTGTGGATTTCTTCCTGCAAAGCTGCTGCTTTTGCTTTACCTCTCCAGGTTCCACCAAAAGGGAGTACTTGGAAAAACAGGGCTTGCTCTTGTGAAGCTGCTGAATAATTAACAGTAGGGAAGAGAGGCCAAAACACCTGTCCAGACTGAGAATTCACACCCATGTCACTGTTCTGGCTTCATGCACTGTCTACAGCCAGACACTGATCAGCATCTAGGCAAAACCAATTCAGGAGCTCAACTCTGTTCTAGGTTACCCAGTATTTACATCATAAAAGGATCAAATCTTTTTAAACTAACATAATCAGCATCAGGCTCAGCTATGTAACAGAAGTATTTCTTTGCCCAAGTGTTTGAGGTTAAACGGACAACTCAAACATCCACCTGTAAGCCAGCTTTCAGGGCCTGCTCTCCAAAGTAACCAATTTGTACCGCAACTGGTTCCTCACACTCTCTTCCCAATCCCAGTTGACAGAGGCCTCAATACTGCCCCTAGTCGTGTCACCTGGTTTATAAGCACTTTTTGAGGGAAGAGCAGAGTCAGAGAAGCCAGATCCTGTGTGTGAAACACTTTTGCCAGATGTGGGCTGGGAGACACCAAGAAAGCCTCTTACTCCTGTGCACCCCTATCAGGCATCCCCCATGGGAGGCTGTAAATCAGGATCTGCCAGCAAGGATGCTCAGAAGATCTTTGCTCAGTTAAAAATGCCCGATGCAAAATCCACAGCTTCGCAGAGGAATCGGCTACCTTTTATGCAGTGAACTGTACTGATCAAGCTCTCCTTTCCTCTCAGCTAAAACTCGTGGTGCATCCACACTGCAGAGCTGCAAGGCCATACCTCATTTTAGCTTTAAACAAACTTGGCTGTGTTAACGTGGGAGTCAGCTCCAGCTAAGCGTGCCTTCTCACAGCACAGGCCTTCAGCAGCAACACTGACTTGAAGTACCTCCACCCATCTCCATCCTCCATGCTCCCTTCTTAGTTACACCAGCACAACACACACATTTGCAGGACTGTTTCAGTCAGAATGAAAATAGAGGGTGTTTTTATCCTAGATCAGAGTAGCATCTTGTACATCCTGATACTCTCCATCTGCAGGATTAACAGGCCCAAAGACAAAATATTACAGGTCTCTGCCTTCTGCTGTCTGTTCATCTATCAGAGCCACAAACCTTCTGGCATCATCATCATGAAGAGTTATAAGCACGCCAGAGTAGGATCGCTGTAAACGTGAGCAATGAATTAAATCTAATGCTGTTTTCTTCACTTAGGGAGCAAACTTTGCAAAGCTCCTTAATGCCCAGAGATGCAGTTTTACTGTGGCAAGGAATTTTCCTCTTGTGAACTCAATGTTCAAACAAGCTCCCTGGTGAGGTAAGCATAGGCTGCCTTTTAATACAGACACAAAACTCACATTTAACTTATTAGCTGGGGGAGGAATACAGATGAGGGTTGGATGAATCTCATGAGTCATCGTTTCTGTAGGATAAAAAGCAAGCTTGTCTCAAAAAAATCAATTCATTTGCCTCAATTGTGTATTGCAGATAGAAGCACTTAAATAATAAAAAGATTAGTAAAAACACTTCAACCAATTGTTCTAGAAAAAATGAAAAATAGCTTTTGGATTATGAAATAATATTCTTTAAATACAGAAAAATAAAACATTTCAAATGGCACAATGTTTTGGGAGAGGGAGACAAATGCAGATTAGTCATGCTTGAATGTACTTCCCCAAACAATACACTGCTTAGACCTAAGACTAAGACACGTACATACCCCGAGGCATACATGAAAAATTAGGGTCTGTATATTAGTTTAATTCCTTTATCATTTACTCGCTGCCGTGTTCTTCTAGTCTCATGCCAACCCTTCCCCCAGATAGCACCACATGCATATTCTGCACCCTGACCACTGAACGCATTCCCAGCTCAATCTTGTGGGCAAATGAAGAGATGTGCTCTTGAAGTGTGAAGCAGGACGAAAGCACAACGCTAACACTATTGAAAGGATAATGGAATCACACAGTTCAAGTGCAGCATCGTCCTCCAGTGGTGTGCAAATTTCAACTAGCCTTTTTTATTATTTTTATTTAAGATTTTAGAAGGAGGTAGAAGGAAAGGATCAGGCAGAGAAAATGTATGCCTGAAAGAAGCCCAGAGAAGTCTAAAGCCAGCTGAACGATGGCAAAGATCTGCCGAAACAGGGATTTCATGGAATGCTCAGAAGAACTGACAAAGAAGGAAAGCATGCACTACAGTGTGAGCTGCACAGACTTTGAAGAGGACGTCAAGCTATGCAAAATTAGGTAACGTTCCAGGTATCCACTGCTTCAAGATCTCACCAGAAACAACCCCTAAAAAATCACTGTGGATGGGTGGTGGTGAATGGCAGATACTGCTGACAGAGCAGTGCGTCAAAAGATTCAAGTTCCAGTCCCTTCCCCCACCCACCCCCCATTTCTAAGCCTGTGATCTGCCATAGCACGCAAAGCAACTCCCTTTACCTCTCTGAGTGTATCTACACACAGTAAAGATGTGGTATTTTTTCTTCTATGGAGACATAGCTCAGAGGCCAGGCCCAACGACCCCAGGAGTTATCACGTACTAACTGCACCGAACACCTCTCTACTTCCACTTCGACAGGTTTGCTGTGCTTGTTTCCCAACACCCCTTTAGCCTGACCCATCTACTTACACGGTGACTTCTTCAGGACAGCGATCAACTCTCACTGTGCGTTCATAAAGATCTAGCGCAGCAGGATGCTATCTTGCTCTTTGGGTATTGCTCAATGAAGAGCAGACAGTACACGAAAAGGCAAGCACTACAGAGGGTGACATCTGGATGCTTAGTGGTACAATCTCTGGGAGCGTTAAACACTCTATTGCAACACAGTGAACACGTGGATGCTGCCACACATAGTATTCTGTGTTGTTAACCTTTTTTTGCACAAGAGGAGTATGCAGGGTATTCTGGGGAGGAAAATCCATCAACACCAACACCCGAGTTTTATCCAAAAGCTCTTTTTTTGGCTAAAGAAGTAGCTTAAATTGTACCGAGTCTCAAAAGCCTAGTTTAAGTAGAATTTTTTCCTGGGGAAACATTAAGAACAGATTGTGTTTTTCAAAGACTGTTAGAGTAAACGATGGCTTTATACTGATTTCCCAGTGCTAGGAATGCACGTGAGAAAAAGAAGAGTCAGTGAACGTCCTGTTACTGATGGATAACTCTTCTTATCCATCCATATGACAGTACTCCTGGCACAGATACCTCCAATACCTCATTTTCTGCATTTCATATTGTCATCGGATTTGGGACCAGCCCTTGTTAATTCTGCAAAAGCCAGGATCACAGGTAAGGGGCCTTCCCTAACGATGCAAAGCCTCACCCGTTCATCACAGGAGTCTGGAGCACACCGGCTTCCACAAACACAGCAATTCATCTTACTGGTCAATCAATCTGTACAGTAATCTTTGAGGCTGAGCAAACCGCTGGGTTTGAACTGAAAGAAAACTGTCTTGGCAGAATTCAGGGAGACAAGACAAAATAAATTACTGTGTCTGCTTTACTGGTCAATCAGTTCACATATTATATCCACACACAGATGTGATCAACTGAACTTGTGCTTATGTAATCACCCACGTTATTGCGTTGTTCCATCTTTAACTGAATAAAATTGTAGCAAACTAGTTCTGGTGCTGTGCAGAATTACCTGCTGTGAAGAATTACCTGTTTGCTCTTTGAACAAAGTCCATAAAAAACACACAAAAGTTGTTTATCCCATCAAATTGCAATTTGGGCCATGCAGCTAGAGCACAGCTGACCTGAGGTAGAAAGTTCACAAGCTACTCAGCTCTGCTTCCAAATTAATCCCTTGCATAGGCTTGATATAATGCAAACACGGCTTTTTGGCACGGGCAGGCTTCTTGAAGAGCTGCATCACACATTCCCAGGTGCCCTCTAAGATTTCCTTACCAACAGACTCAATGTAGTTTTCTTTCAGAGCTGGAAAAGTGAAAGCAGCCTGGATCCCATTGACAATGTTACTCAGTGTACTTAAGTGTTCTTAAGTTTTGTAATATGCTAAAATAAAACTACATTTAAACACAGAGTTAGACTGTTTTGAATCTAATAAGCATATGACAACACAGAAACATGCTATTATTTTAGTGTTGTTAATTACTCCTCCCAAGGCCCATGACAAATAGCTATCTGATTAAGGATTGTTTATAAAATTGGAAACTTTTTTCCCCTGGCATTACTGTTTTCGTGCCTCAAATATCAGAGCTGATAGCACTAACAATTCTGAAAATTCATGGGCAGGAAAGCACAATCCCCACCAAGTGGTATAAAAACCTCATCTCTCCCTACAAAGCTCAATGTAATCTTAACTAGTGATCACAACAGATGTCACACTATAGAAAATATTTGCTCCCATCAAAAGCACTTGACAAATAGCTAGGAGAGGTAAAGAGGGAGAAGTGCTAAAGAGAGTGAGGAACTTGCTGCAGCTTGCAAAAGTACAATGAGTTAGAAATAAATGCTAGCTAGAAATAAAGGAACTGGCTTAACATAACAGATCAGCCAGTCATTACCATGAAGAGAGGTGCCATTATGATTTTATTTCAAATATAAAAACCAAGTAAAGATCCAGTTTTCACTTAGTAAAACTGGGAGCTGTGGAACAGCTGCTATTCAAGAGTATTTCTAATAACCCTGTTGAAGCCACTAAGCATTAAGGCAAACAGAGGACTCTCCTATTAAACACACAGCACACAGAATTTGATATTCACCCAGCAAGTCTCAGGGTGTTGGGCTAAACCTGCAGATGATGAGCGACAGTCACTCCACATTTAAATACAGCTAGCTGCACCTAACACACAAACAGCCATCAAAACAGTTCAAACACCCAAAGCATCAGAATCACCTTTGGTTTGGATTTTTTGGTGAGGGCATACTTTACACTGGGAGAAAAAAATGCTGTACTGAAGACAAAACACAAGCTTCTAAAGGAAACTGCTCTATCATAATGCTTCAAATTAAGAATCGTCCAACGCTTGCCAATTCTATAGGAATTGTTCTAGGAAAGGGCTCAAACTGTGGTAAGGTTTGAGAGCAAAGCGGGTTCTTCTGTCTTCTCTATCAGACACAAAACCACCTACACATCAAAGACTCATTCCCTTGAAATGAGCGGTATGAAGCATTCCAGCTGTGGAGCTAAACTTTGGTACTTCCAGCTGATCTCCAACATCAGCAGAGCCATATTAACGAGTCAAGCAAGTTAAGAGAAACTCCGCATCTTGAGGATGAAAAACTGCAAAGGTATTAAACTGCTCCTCAGTGGTGCCGGCAGCACGGGCCCACACCCACAGCAGTTTTTAACTTTGACTGCTGTTACTCTCACTGATAAATCATCCTTCAATTAAAAACAGTTTTAATTAATAACACACCCACGGTGCCTCTGCCCTGGGCCATTTACACTAAAACTATTAAACCACACCGTGTCATGTGCCAACTATAAGCATCAACAGCTTTTTTCCAGGCCTACGAGTAGTTTGCCCTATCGTAAAAGCACAGTTGCAAGTAAGCACCTGATCACTCCTAGGAACACTGGGCACCCACGGGGAATCATCTCGGCAAGAACGTGCCATCCAAAGCCGGTAGGAGAAAGAGGGTTGTGAAACCTGATGGCGAACCAGCACCAAAAAACTCAGTCCCAGGCATTCAGTTGGACAGTCACCAAGTTAACTACTTGGCTTTCCAAGCTCTTCTCCCTGGTCATCCTTCACCACAAAGCTTCCCAGTCAGTATCCCTGCCTTCAGAAACGGGACCACCATTGGCTCTGTCTCTCGTTTTCAGAATGCAAACTGGGAGACCAGCACCTAAAAAAGCTGCTTTCCACAGAAATCCCCGTTTGCTTCCCCCATACTTTTCCTTACCATTTTAGGTTCAAACAGCACTCAAGTCCCAAGAGTTTACCTTCATCTCTTGTCTTAAACTGTACCTCAGCATTGTTACGCAACACTGTGATTCAGTATTCCTAACAGAGAGACTCAAGCTGTATCCCACCGTCTCAGAAATTCATACATTAGCATGTCTTCAGATAAGAGAATGAATGTGGGGGCCCCAAACTACACAGTATTTCCTTGTTGCAAGCCTCATTCAAGGACAAGAGAGCCTCCCCTTGCAGGAAAACAGCAAGCACTGTCTCCTGTGAGCTTGAGACAAGAAGCTTGTGTCCCTCCCTTAAACTGACAGTTGATTAGAGCTAATGAAACATTAGAGCGGCAGTTGCTCTTTGGTATTTTTAAAGAAATATTTACACTCCAAGGGCTTGACCCTGCCTTAAGACATGACTCAGAGCCAGTAACAACGCTAGTTTGTACAAGACAAAGCTGAATAAATGTGCCCCAGATCACACACTGCAAAGCTGTCAACCTATGAACAACTTTAATTGGAAGTTAAAAATGGAATTGACTTGCTATTTTGTATGATTTACATTTAATATTTCAGATCAATGGCTCTGCATAATCCCCTGGAGAACAGTGGAATAAACACTTCTGAACAAAACCATATGGTGCCTCAGTTATGATATACCAAGCCGTGCCAGCACATTCCAGTCCTCACCCTACCCCATCTCCACATCACTCCTTTGCTTCACAGGACCCCTTCCGCCCCTTGTCCCATGGGCTGCAGCCTACCTAAAATTCAGTCATACCCATATTATGTTATTTTGTAATAATACGTGTGGCTTGGTTCACTATTTTAAGGGCCCTCTCCTTTCCCATCTCTTACTCAACTGAACTATTACCAACAATACCCCCGCCTGCAGGCTTTGAGCACACCCTGTCCAGTGGCATGGGCTATCGGAAGCCTAAGCACAGTTTATTTCATTACAGTAACTGTGCAGCAGTCTAAAAACCATCAAAACTGCAATAACGTCAAACATTTTACTGTTCACCAATGCACTGAGCGACAACGTAAATTTTCAGCCAGCTCCACAACTTCCCCTCTCCCATCACGGGAATCAAGTAGAAAAGCCTGCCCTCTAGCCTGTCACGCTGCGTTAGCAGCGTGGCAAAATCACATCCTTTAACTTCCTGTCAGTTTGATAGTGTCCAACCACCGCCACTGTGAAAGTTACACAGGAGGTTGGGGTTTTGGGGGGTTGGTTTGTTTGGGGTTTTTCTGTGGTTTTTTTGTTTTTTTTTTTAATGTTAAGTGAGAATTATTGCTAGGCTCTCTCTTTCATAGCAAAAACCAGGCAGGTAGTACTTTGTTTTGTTTCAAATATAAAGACTGTTTAAAGTTCATGTACTTTAATCAATGTTAGGGTGTGACAAACAATTCCCGTTAACAACATGATCACCAACATCACCATTTTCTCTGGAGACTTCCTACTCGGTGCTAGCAGTTAATAGATAAATTAAGTCAGGCATCCCTAACCACAAACCAAAGCTGGTCACCTGCATGCTGTCATCAGCTGGGTACCCACCACAGTGTTCTGCAGGCATTCAAAAAAACCAGAGATAAGAGGTACGGAAGAAGAAAACTAAACTAATTTTGAGAAGTCACTGATCTTCCACTTCTCAATTCTCCCCACTACCTTCATTATCTATAGTCTTGGAAAACATTCCAGAAAATTTCTGCTACGATGTCAGTCTCAAGGTATTTGCTCACTGCTAGATACAATTGTTTGCTTTAGCTAAACTGCCTAATTGTCAACCTATGCAAACGCGTGATGGACCACTGAGTGAGAGGCAATTCTGAAGTACTGAATGGCTTATGCAGACCAAGTTGTCCCAGTTTTGTCTTTTTAATAACAGTTGTCTTAAATCCATTCCTAGTAATAAAATAAACATACTTACAGTACCACTTTAAAGTACTACACCATTAAAAATTTTACATCACCATTTTATAGAAAATAAAAAACAAAGCAACAAGAATATTGATCTCTCCACAACTTTTATCAATTTCCATGTTTGTACATGTGGTGGGTTGACCTTGGCTGGACGCCAGGTGCCCACCAAGCCGCTC
>NW_008794951.1:4572698-4576169 GCF_000699145.1 Aptenodytes forsteri
TCTCACAGAAGCCACCCCTGTAGCCTCCCTGCTACCAAAACCTCGCCATGCAAACCCAATACAGGACAGTATTATTTCAACCCTAAAAGAATTAGAACGGCCACTAATCAATTAAAAAACTGACATGAGAATTAGCTTTGCCATAACAGGAACATCAGACACATGAAAGGAAACACTCAACCTAAAGAGACCACAACAAAGCTCTTAAAATATAATAAATCTTAGTATTGGTAAGCACAACAGGAGTCCCGGCAGCGTACCTAGTCCAGGTACACTCTACATTGTGTGGCTGCAATTTCTGTTCTTTGAGCTCCCTAGTCATGGTATAATTCCACCGCCCGACTGTTTTCATTGCACCATTTACCTGAGTGGTTGTTTCAACTTCCAAGCATAGGCAACATAAAACCCAGTACAGGGCTGTTACTACGCAGAGACTCATGCATTGCCTCTTTTCTCAAGGAGAACACTGTGGATCAAAGCATTATCTTCAAAGATCTTCTAATGGATGGATTAATGCTCAGCTCGTTACCCCCAACTGCTGAGACATTATAGTGCCTATACATACAGCACAGGTCCAACTTCTCAGATTTTTGTAACTAAACAATTATAATACGCAATTATTTCCCTGTTATTGCTAGGAAATTAACTTAGTGCCTAGGGATTCTGGTATGTGAAACATAGAAGAGATATAGCACAAGACCCAGCTAGTAAAGCATGACAGCTATGTTCCCATTTATTCTCCACTATAAATGGAGTAAAAAACCCAAAAACCAAACACACGCCAAAAAAGCTACCGGACAGTGCTATAGCTGATCTATTTGTCGTAAGCTGTGCTGTACATGAGCAGTATTAAAGAGATTATTCAAAAACTGTTCAGCACAAGTGCTTGTTTACTGGATCTTGTATTGCGGGGTAGTTCTTTATTAAAAGGCAGTATTTGTTCTACAATGTACAGTTCATATACTGGAGAACAGGAAGCCAATATGCCCAGGTACAAACTAAATTTATATTTCAAGTACTATGAGACCATTCTCGTTTGCTGGCAGCAACCTGACAATGGGCTTCTGGATGAGAAAAGTTAACGTTTCAGAAACAAAACGTAAAAATTCATTTGCACTAGTGTGACATGGTGTATATGCTTGCGCACACCTGGGACCGGGGTGGAGATGGCAGGAGTGAGACCTGGGAACACATTCCTCAAGCCACTGGCTATGGATAACTGATTTTTGTCTCATTTATGGATGTTTTACTATGGACAAGCGTAGCACCAAAACCACTCCCAGCCCTATATTAAGCAAAACACTTCCAAAAAATGCTCAACTAATACAACGAACTGGAAAACTCAAATTAACGGAACTACCTCAAGCACAACAGCTTAACATCAATCACCAGCATTAGGGAAGTTCTATGCATTGCTGGAACCTTCGGAAAAATGTTTTACCTACAGACTGAAAAGCTTGCCAACAACAGCACGACAGTGAAATGAAATTCAGGTTATCCTACAATACAAAAATCTCACTATGGTTTGACTACAGAAAGTTTCTACACACAACCAAGGAAAAAAGAAAACAATCAACATATTGTATCATTTCACAGTGTACAAGTTAATATTTATGAAAAGAAGCAAGTTTTCCATGTGATCACTCTCATGTGCTGCTTCATAAAGGACATTTGCAGATGGCTACAGATTGTTTTCTCTTGCGTTCCTCTACTAGCCATTAGAGCGGCTTATAGCTGTTATAGTACTTTACCATGGGAAATCCAACTACATCCTTTAGCAATTATCAAGGAGATACATAAATGTAAAGACATAAAAAAATACGCTACGCCATTTCCTTCGCATCATCAAGATTAACTGTAGAAGAGTGGAAAGATGAGCAATGCAGTAATACAACAATGCTCCCCAAAAGGAAATTAAAGATTGAATTTTACACTTCAAATTACATTTGAAAACAAAAAAATCTTTGTATTTCACATTAGAAAGACATCACCCGAGTTTCTAACCAATTCTATTTTTGCAATTACTTCTAAACTCAGAAATATATTATTTATGTCTGTCCTACTGTGCTGGTTTTGGCTGGGGGAGAGTTAATGTTCTTCACAGCAGCTGGCATGGGGCTGTGTTTTGGATTTGTGCTGGGAACAGTGCTGATAACACAGGGATGTTTTCATTGTTGCTGAGCAGTGCTGACACAGAGTCAAGGCCTTTTCTGCCCCTCACCCCACCCCACCAGCGAGCAGGCTGGGGGTGCACAAGAAGTTGGGAGGGGACACAGCCGGGACAGCTGACCCCAACTGACCCAAGGGATATTCCACACCATATGACGTCATGCTCAGCATGTAAAGCTGGGGGAAGAAGGAGGAAGGGGGGACGTTCGGAATGATGGCGTTTGTCTTCCCAAGTCACCGTTATGCGTGATGGAGCCCTGCTTTCCTGGAGATGGCTGAACACCTGCCTGCCGATGGGAAGCAGTGAATGAATTTCTGGTCATGCTTTGCTTGTGTGTGCAGCTTTTGCTTTCCCTGTTAAACTGTCTTTATCTCAACCCACAAGTTCTCTCACTTTTACCCTTCCAATTCTCTCCCCCATCCCACCGGGGGGGGAGTGAGCGAGCAGCTGGGTGGGGCTGAGTTGCCGCCTGGGGTTAAACCATGACACCCATAAATTGGGAAACTATCCACAGCAAAGTGAAATCCCATCTTTTCCACTGTAGTTGGATAGTGAGTAATGTGGTTTTTTTAACTAGCAATTTAATTACTCGACAATGTAATGCTTGCTTCATGCCAATATTATTTTCAGAGCAAGCCAGAAGAATACTAGGAATGGCAAAAATAGCTACAGGATTTTTTCAAAAATGTATAATTATTTCATTCTAATTCCAGGTGAAGACCTCCTCAGCTCGACCTAGTAGAGGCTGGCTAAAGAACAACTTCCATCAGCATTAGAGAAAACACTGGTACACATTCAAGATGAGCACAAGTCTTATTCTAACCAGAGTTGAGACATTAGCCTCATCTTTGTACATGTGTGTTATACATTTTGAAGAATGCTTTTCCTTCAGCTCACAAAAATTTGATTTACAGTCTGTAGGCATCAGATGACGATGATCTTCTTTCTAGTCCTGTTTGCCTTCCCGCCACTGTCGAGAACCTTCATTCCATGCTACATATACAAAGAGAGCAAGTACCACATGAACTGTAACTACAGCAACTATGGCAGCATAAAAATAGCTGTCTCGGTCGGACATTCCTAAGGTACCTGAGAAAATAAAGAAAGTAAAGAATATCAGTTATTGGGAACACTGAAACAGCAAATCACAAT
Organism: Aptenodytes forsteri; assembly: GCF_000699145.1. Classification (NCBI taxonomy): domain Eukaryota; kingdom Metazoa; phylum Chordata; class Aves; order Sphenisciformes; family Spheniscidae; genus Aptenodytes; species Aptenodytes forsteri. The sequence goes on from NW_008794951.1 coordinate 4,576,021, forward strand.
TCTTCCTAAAGACCAGAGTTACATTTACTCCTGTATCAAAAGACTGAGCTCAGAAAGATTCCTAGGAAAGAATTCACCATGATAATTACAGACCTTGAAACTATTTCTGGAATAAAGCAACACTGTAATTATTCAATATTTAAGATAAA
>NW_008794951.1:4576241-4579211 GCF_000699145.1 Aptenodytes forsteri
GGGGAGATAATAATATAATTTATTTGCCACTATAACAGGATAAAATAGTAGAACAACAATTAAATTCAGAGGACTTCTACCTTCTATATTTAGACCGTAAAACAATAATTCCTCACCAGTTAAGATACATGAATGCATCTCACATGAAATAAGCCTTCAAATATCACAAGACCAAATACCAAAATATCATTTCTCTTCATTCTTTTAAAAAACCCACAAAACCCAAAAAACAACCAAACAAAAAAAACACACATCACATCAAAAATACCACCCTCCAAACACAGACCCAATCCTATCAGTGCTGACAGATCTTGTCATTAACTGATACAGCAAAATTAAGGCTCAGCTTGCTATACCTCAGGAAAAAAAAAAACAACAAAACCAACCCAAACATGCTAAAAAGGATCTTGAAAGTTACTTAACAAGCTTCAGCCTTCAGAACTACACACAGCAGTACACACCAAAGGAGAATCATCTTGGAACAACTCAGTTATATATTCACAAACCGCTCTTAAAGGAACTGCTTTCTCCCTCCCTCCTCCCTGCTTTTGAAGGAGATAACTTCCTAATACTGCAGGAGAAAAGTATTAAAGCCTTGCAGAATCAAGGCTGGAATGTGGCTGGTTGTTAGCAGTTTGACAGAACTGCTCCAAACAAACAGCTAAAATAGCTCTTTTTTTCTTTTTTTTTCTTTTTTTTTTTTTTAAATTAAAAGAAAGCTCTACAAGCAACCATATTCAGTATCTGAAACTGGGTATATGACTTAACTGGTTTACACTTACAAATGCAGGTGTGTTTTAAAAACCAAAAAATAAACCCAGTAAACATTATTCTGTCCTGAATACACAATTAGTTTGCAATACCTGCAGGAAACATATCCCTGACGATTCTGACAAAAGTCTGCTGCAGGGTGGTGTTAGATACCCTTTAGGTAAGGGGAGTGATGCACCTGTATACCACATAAACCATTGTATAACAAACAGCAAATATTAGATTGCAGACCACAATGCAGGGAAGGATGCATCGACCATTTATGTAATTTTCTGTTCTAATTCGACATTACAAGGCCTTTAGTCTGCATAAGGAAACAAATATTCAAAACAGGAAGGAGAACAAAGATGCTATTAGAGGCCTGTGCTTTTCCTCTTTTTTGTAACGCTAATTGGCAGAAACAGAATTACCTTCAAATACATAAGCCTTTGATGAAAAATATAGCCCAACAGGTAATGTGATCATTAGAGCTGTGAAGAATAGAAGCGTTCTTAAAGTTGATGTTAATGAACCCTCATTTCTGAAATAAATAAGAAGAGTTACACACAGAAGAAACTCACAATATATATGCCTGAAACAGGACAAGAACTCGTCCCAAACAGAAGCCAATTACTTTTCAAGAATTGAGTAAGTGTATCATTTGGAAGCGATAAAGACTTGGGGTATGCATTTGTTGGCTGCAATAGAAAAATCACAGTATTCAAAACGATGTAATGATTCTGCCAGTCAAAGCTCACAAACAAAATTAAGAACAGTCTTTAGATTTTTCCCTGTTATTGCTTTGCAAGCATTAACAATGTAGGAAGTTTACATTAATATGTTTATCAGTGTATTGTTACATAATTATTAAATATCTAATATTAGATACACATGCGCTTGTCATATGACAGTATTCTGTATTAAAACTTGCCAAGTTCCCTTTTTTGTTTTGAAAAAATAACTACAAGTCTAGGAAAATGACAAATCCTACAGGCTAGGATACAGAGGGAAGTACACAGAATGACTTTAACAGCTTACTACTGGAAGTGAAGTTCCTTTTTATTAGGTTTTGTTCCTCTAGCTAAAATAATTTCTCAGTTTCCACTGAGAAAGTTGCAATAACTGTAGCAATAATCAGAACACGGAGCTAATACACCAAAACACCAGTAATGTTTTTTGCCTTCACAGACCTAAACCTAGAAGACCTCGAGCAAGAGACTCACAATGAAGGATTATGTACTTGGTAAGGTCTCCCTGAACTTGATCTGCTAAGAACAGGTTTTGTATCTACAAAACACCACATACAGCTTGTTTTTGTGTGTGCTTCCACCAGTTTTCACTCACTCTGCTTGGCTGACTACATTATTTTATGCTGAGGTAAACATGTAAGCCAAGCAATACCCTTCTGACTTTCAAAGACTACCAGATTCAATGGCATGTGTCCTTAAGGCTTTGAAACACAAATATGCATAAAAAACAATTCAAGTCAGGGATACATAATTCGTAAAACTCCCAGGCACCTCCACAGCAATTTTTGTATAAGTAGTTTCAAAAAGTTTTATCAAGACATATTTGTGCCATAGCATATTGCTTGAAATCACATTTTATCCTTGACATTTCTTTGGAAAAACAAGTGGAAGTGGGAAAAAAAAATAATCTCATCCTCTGACAGTCATCAAAAGGCAGTGATGTGCAGCCACACACAGCTTTTACACTAAAGCCAACAGCACTTTTTGCTGGTCATGTACTGCCATACACTTAGGTAGCATATTAAGTAGCTTAAAAAAAAAGACATTCGAAATCTTTTCCTTTACTAGAGTTTGTTTCAAGGTCTGTCAGGGTGGAAAGCATAACCCCATTCAAACCTTCCCTATGGAAATTAGAAACTATTCCCTATTTAACACCTACCCATAGAAGAATAAGATGACCTCCAGCTTATTACCGAAGTTAAAAACTCCACTGTTGACAAATACTTTTCTTACACTGATATACTTTCATCACTTCCCCATCCAGCAAAAACAAATATTCGTGTATAACCTCAGCCCTAACACGGAGCTTTTAACTGCAGACCAGCCTCCACGCTCGGGTCTCGGGGTTGCCCAGGGTTACGCAGCACGGCCAAGGCAAACCCGGGGCCTCCTCCACCCCCTCCGGCTCCTCCAGGCCCGAGCTGTCGCTCCCCCTGCCTCGGGACGGGCAGACACTCTTCCCCGGTTGCCC
>NW_008794951.1:4579690-4582769 GCF_000699145.1 Aptenodytes forsteri
GTGGGGGGCGACGGCCGTCGCCTACGAGCCCGGGCCTAGGCTGCAGCCGTGGCTTCTGTTGTGCTTGGGCAGCGTTGTCTCTGTACGGGGAAAACTACCCCGCCCAGGCTCACCGCGGGCTTGAAACAGCAGCGCAATCTGTGCTGCTTGGGAGTGCTTTCCCTGGGGGAGATGGAAAGTGCCTGTGCATGGCGAAACTGCAGTTGAGCGTGCTCACTCTTGAATGCATTAGGTGAAGGTCAAGGCTTTCCAGCAAATGGAAGTGGTCTCGATGCCAAAAAAAGATGTTACTGAGATAAACTCATCAGTACAAAACACTATAAATGAAAAAACACTGGCAAGGGCTAAGGCATTCCCCAAAGGGAAACTGCAAAGTTTCTCTATGTTGTCCTGTTGGGAGGGAGGTTTGTTCTCTTACAGGTTTCCTGCTCTCCTGGCACTAAAGTTAATCAAAATTCCTTCTCTAGCCAAAGATGAAATTTCTGGTCAAAATCTGAAAGAAACAGTTCCCAACGTAACTAACAGGTGCTGCAAATGAGAGACCAAGGACTCGGGCAGATTTCGCTCTTCTGTAGCCTGGCTGAGCACTAAGCATTTGCAAGATGACACTGTTTAAGCTATTAATTCACAGTCCTGTTGAAGCTACTTTACTCAGCTTAAATACTCGCCAAGGGATGGACTTGAACCCAACTTTTCAACAGAAGACCAGAGTGTTACAACATCTGTGGTATGCAATCAGCCTCATTTGCAAGGGAATTAACTGTTTATACTCAATGAACAGCACTAGCAGGAATGCAAAGCATTGCAAGCTTCCAAACAACAGCTCTGGAAGCCGTTTAATTGAACATTGCCGTTTAATTGAATCTCATATACCACAGCAAGAACGTATTTGCCCCTTTTATGGTAAAACCGTGTTGCTACCTTACCGCTCAGCCATGCCAAATCTTAATTGTGTGAGTCACTAACTCCACACATGACTCTTCCCTCATGTTTTCCTGCAGCATGCGGACATCCAGCCTTTCTGCAGCCCAGCACTGTGACCCCTGCCCTGCTCCTTGTTGCAGTGCCACATAGCACGTGGCACAGCACGGTGGCCTCTTCTTTCTCTCATGGGCCAGCATGGCATCCTGCTACCTATGACCCTGGAGGAGAAGAAATGTGAGAAAGGGTTGTTTTCCTTGCAAGCAGTAAGATCAGGAAATAAGCACTTTGTTCTTGGTAATTCCTGCTGTGAGCTTGCCTCAGAGCTCACCCAGAGTGAATTTCCCTCGTCCGGGCTAGAGGCAACGGACGCTACACTGCACCAGCAGCTACAGTGTGTAAACGTGGAAGGGAAGGGGCAACACTGATTTTCTCCCCTCTGATTGTCGATAGTGAGGCCTTTTATTATGTTTTCTCCAGTATATGTGAGAAAGAAGGTGAATTTTATTTGAAGCATTTTTTTTTCAGCAATGAACATAGCTCAGTCAGCGACTCCCTCCCGTTTGTCAAGATGCAGCACAGTTTAGGCTATTCAGTGCTTATGGAGGAAGGTCTGGCTCTTGTAGTCACACTTTCACTATAAACCAACCAATTTTACGCTCTTTTAAAACATGACAGCCCTCCTTTCATTTGATTCCACTGCTGCCTGAGCGAGCAAGAGAGATGATTTGCATAAGGGGCAGAAGGGGGCTGGTGTGGACCAGGGGGGTGCCTTGTAGCCCATACCCAGTTGGATGGGGATGGAAGGAGGGTTTGCTGTGTAACATGAGCTTAAAACTTCAAACTAGTTCTTAAAAACATCTAATTAAACTCCAGCTAGCCACTCACAAAATCCAACGCAAATGTGTGAGCAGGTTTTATTTGTGGATTACTTAGCGAACAAAAATAATTTGGTAAAAAAATCAGTGCATAGTTAAGATATAAATCAGATGACTGAAAAAGATGAATGTAGGTGCGCTGAACATTTAATCACTACATACATGATGTTCTTTCCACTTCTGGTTTGACTTTCCTGTTTGTTTCCCCAGTAGGAAAAGCAATGACATAAGAGAGTTTAATAATGAAACAACAAAACGAGGAAAAGTAGAAGTGTAATAAGTCTCACATCATATAAACTTACCATAAAGATGCATATCAATCATTAGAAAGTAGCAAATCACTCAAAGCTTAACAGCCCAAGTCATTAATTTTTAACATAAAATTACTTCATATCTCATCACACTGATGCTTTCATCTACTAGACTAATAACAATTTTGCTGAATGATTTCCTGCATGTTTAACTGCTTTTCTTTCATAAGCATATAAAGGAAATCCAAAACTATTAGAAAAGTTTTGCAACTGTGAGGCAAAAAAAGCTTTTTATTTGCATTTTTGTGTCAGTTATTTTAAAAGTTCTGGAGCATACAAAGTCTTGTTGGTTTGCTTCAGGTTTTATATGTCAAGTATCATCAAGTATTCTGAAATTTTAGGCAGACCACAGACCTGTCTTACCTTTTGGATTATAGAGCAAATATAAAATTTGCCCTTAAGCAGAAACTGTGCTGCAAGCACAAGAAGCTGCCAATTTAGCTGAGACCAAAGATCTGCTACTCTAAGACGTTGTCCTCAACAACAATTGCCAGGGGATGCTTGAAGAATATAAAAAATAAAGCCTGTACAGAGCAATTCCTTTCCTGGGACACTGTCCCAGCTCCCAGCGGTGAGCTCTATGGAGAGGACTGCCTGCCGGTGAAGGGATTCCTGTTCACCCAGTAAATGGAGCGAGAAAGTCTGTTAGTCTGGTAACTCTGGCCATGCACCTCCAAGTGCTTGGAGCATTTTCTTTTCCTCCTCAGCTTCATTCACGCTGCAGCTGCTTTAGCTGGTCTCTGTGAATTGCCTTGCAGCCTGCCTGTAAAAGATTAAAAGCAAAATGAAAACGCAACCTGTTGTGTAACCGCTGAACTCGGTTCATTTGGGCTCATTTGGTGTAGTGAGCACATTTCGAAATTCAGACTGAGAACGGAGCCTGTGCGGACGGGGTGCTCTGCAACGCAGGAGCGCCGAGGCCCCTGCTTTTCTGGGGGTCTGCCTCAGCAAGGGAGAAGAGCCGCTGGG
>NW_008794951.1:4583033-4591761 GCF_000699145.1 Aptenodytes forsteri
CCCCTCAGAAAGGGTGCAGAGCCGCTGGGAAGGTGCCTGCTGAAGCTATACCATCTAGTGGCAGATGGAGAAAAAGAATCCCCCCAACACGTGCGGAGCTGGAAAGGTGAAAACTAAAAAGATAATATTTAAAAACAAAACCACCTGCTTGTGAATATTTTTTTTCAAGGTTTGTTTCCATGGTAATGTATCAATAAGGAAGATATAAACCAGATGATCAGAAAAGGAGCTGGAGTGGGGAAGGGACCGTGGTTACTGGTGCCAGTAACAGACTCGGGTTACAAGGCCTGATCTTGCAGAAGTGCCAAGTGACCCCAAGGGTCTGGCTTTTGAAATGAGATTTCCCAGCAACAAACAAGCAGCGCTGTGCAGCATCAGCTTTGAAGCTGTTAACCACTTGCTTAGAATTAGTAAATGTTTTTACATGGTTAGAGCTTAGCCCCAGAGGAGATGGTGTAGAAGAAAGAGCAGCTGTGAGACAGGGCTTTATTTCAAGTCATGGTTTGCCATGGTTGGGGGCAGGATGTATAACATTTGTGACTGGATTCGCAGTGTGGAGGGACAACTCCTATATAAGAGAGCTGTCATTTGTAGGGAGCGATAACATCTTTTATTACACCATCTGATAGAGCTTGAGCAAACAAATACACAATCCTAGAGGCTCTCAGTCTCTTTTGCTGAATAATAAGGAATTCTGTGCTGGAACACTGTCATTTTTTTTCCAGTGATGTCAGTTGATCTAATTAAAGATGTTAGTTCTTCTTCTTTCAGTTTCTTGATGTTCTTGGCTCCAGCAATACTAGAAATACTCTCTATTTATCTGTTTTATGAACCTCTACACCCCAGAAAGAGATACGTTTCACAAAAGGTGAAATAAATGGATTGGCTAACTCTTCATGATACTCCGGGCCAAAAGCCCGACTTTTCAATATAAAGCATAGAGCATGTTGCAAAGTTGGCCACCAGCTTCTGTGGAAATAGAACCAGAGTCACGTTAATGCTTGGGTCAGCAAAGAAACCATTTATATGGGCATTATAGGGGTATATTCCCTGTTACGATCCTGTTGCTGTTACTGCACATCCCAGGATAAGTTAGAGCAAAGAGCTAAGACACCCCATTGGCTAACGGAGCTTAGAAGCCTCACAGTCTAATTTCCACCTCCCACTATTATTGCTGTCATTTTGCAAAGAAAACATAGGGCTACTGATGGAAGCGGCTGCCTTCCACATGCTTTGTGAAATACCTGAGGCGCCTACATTAATAGAGTGGGAAAGGCTTCATTCCCACAGCTGATACAAGTCAATCCATACTTACCAGTTACAGGTGAGACTCCAGATACTGAAGGAAAGGGAAATCCCTTTTTCTGTAGACGCAAATGTAATCAGTCTTGCATGTTACATGCAATTAAACCTGAATGTGACATTTTATACCTCTGCCCAGACAAACAATGCTGACTATAGAGTGGATGTTGTGGATTTGTTTTGCAGGTTTGGGGGGGTACTTTTCCGAAAAATAGTGTATGTTAGCACAAATGCACAGAAAACAGCCTCTTCCCACTGCTATTTGGGTTATAGTTAGCTTTGGAAAATACAACAGGTTTTCATGAAGATGGAGATTTATAGGGGTGACGTTTCTCTTCTACAGAATATAAAAAAAAGCCAGATAGATAGTCCAATCCAGTGCATCAGGCAGCATGGCAAAGACCCCACGCTAGGAGCAGCAGCATCACAGCACTGGTTTGCCGTGATGGGCAACGTGTATAAAAAGTGCTTGGAATTTGAAAACCCTCAGAGAGTTCATTAAAATCCCAGTTTTGAGCTACTGTAGCAGTAAGCTGCAAAGGGACAGGCTTATCCCTCAGGCAGACAGGCTGCTGTAGTGCCTGGCACCTGCATTCAACTGCAGGAGCTTGTAGGGCTTGTTTTATTTCACAGCATCAGGGTTTACCTCTGAGCTCGAGACCAGATGAAAATCTGTTCCTCGACTGTAACTTGATCATGCATGCAAAAAAAGTCACATCTAACTAATTTCACACTAGATTATTAGATAAAATTTCACAGTATTGTTTAGCTGAGACAGACTGCAAACCACTTTCCACTTTTGCCAAAAGGGTTTTGTCACAAAGGCGAGATTATTTTACTAGTTAATACTAGAATTTTCCCAAGAAAAATATCTTCGGCAAAGCCAGAACAACAGGGCTGCTCTAAGTGCCCAGGAAAACCATCAAAAACTGGAGACATTTCTACCTTTATATCCAAACACAGAGGCACTAAACCGTTCATCTAGGGTTACGTGGTGCCTTCTGCATTTATTCTGTTAGGTGGTTATATCTTCCCTATCTGATTCTCTAAGGAATTTACCTGCACCTATACTAGAAAACCAATTAGGGCTGAGGTACAGGCATGAACTCTACCTGCCATCATCCCCATTACATCTTTGCCAGCTTGCCCCTGGAGTGGGTTTGTCCTGCAGCAGCCAGCGCTCTGCAGGCACCGAGCCGGGACAGCCGGGCAGCACCAGGTCCCAGCAGGTGACATAGAAAATAAAAGTGTCCTCTTGCTGTGTTCACAGGCATCACTGGAAGCAAGACGGTGGCTGGAACGAATACAACCAGGCAATATCTCGTATCAGCAGAGCAGTTTTCGAGGTTGGCATACTTGCCTCGAGGCAGGGCGGGATGTAGCCAGGGCTGCAGTGCACTGGGAGCAGTAGGGGAAGGGAGATCCATCAATCTGAATAGCAGGGGATTGTGTGACAAACATTAAATGTGGCCCTCAACGCCACACATACAGATAAACAGGAAAAGCAGTTGTCTCCTGGACAGGTCTAGAGACACGTTTTATAGAGTACAGAAACATGCGTGGGTTTTATGGCTTGAATAATGTCTACTCGTAAAAAGGATGTTGTTTTATGGAATGGGAACTGTAAGACTTTATGCCTGCTAGCTCTGGGATGACTTCAAAAGATACCCTCAGTAGCAGGCTTACAGCCATGCCTTGCTTACAGGTGAGCGCAGAAGAAGCAGAAAACAACCTGGGTCTCCGGTAAGTTCTTCAGAAGGGCCTGATGTGAAGCATTCCCCTTTGGCTTTGAGACTAATATTATTAGTGGAGAATAAGAGGGAAAGGGTCCTTTGCTATGGGGCTGGATTATGGCCATACCCACGTGGTTTTCCTTCTGTTGTAGAAGGCATTGCTGCTGCTGCCTGGCAGTCAGGTTGGCCAAGTTGTTACATTACAGCTTTCTTACCCAACGTATGGGGTCAGACGACAACAGAGCGATGCTGTTTGCATTCTGTCCCCCGTGATACACCTGACGATGGGAGATTCATGGCTCCCCAGCTGCTTCAGCACTGGCCCTCGGGATCTAGTACCCTTATTTCAGCAAAGAATTGGACCACATTTTACCTTCATCTTGCAGAGTCGGAAACAAAACACATACTTGAAAAGGATACCTGAAAAGACTGATGGTTATAAAAGTGACATGGCGAACAAAAAAATTACTTCTCAGTGCTATGACTGTGGTCCATCATAAATGGCTGAGAATGAGAGTGAAAATATAGTTGTTACCATTCATATGCATGAGTGCACACTGACTGTAAAGTCTTCCCCTCCCCAGATCTGTGAACCTCTCTCTCAAAGGCTGCTGTTCTTGGCAGACCTGTAATAATACAATTACATCGCCTACTACTAACGTTAAGTCTTTGAAAGGACAGTACAGGGGTAAAAGTACTTCCAAAGCCCATTCGGGGACAGGAATGCAGATTCTCTGGAAATAATCCAATTTATGAAATACAGTCCTCATTTTGTTTAGGTCTCAAAGTCCCAAACTCCTTCAAAATGAATTAAAAATCAAAGGTTTCTGGCACCAACCAGGTCCTGACAGACCTCTCACCATCTTTTTATAAAGAGAACTGGGGAAATCTTTGCCCAGGCACTGTGAGCAACTGGCAACAGAGACTAGAGACCTTTAAAAAGGTCTTAGTGGAGCAGTCAAACCCCAACAGATTCAGCTAAATACTTCTAGGACCCCCATTCCTGTATCTGATACTAAAGAACCTGCCCAAGTCATAGAAACTTGTCCAGATGGTGGCAAAGGAAGGACTTAAACTCGCATTTCTCATGCCATGGTTATGTGCATGAAACAGATTTTTTTTTTTCCTTTAATAAGAGGCAATCTTCTGTGGATTTTTTACCTAAAACTACTATGTTGATGATAGATAAGTCAAAATAAAGCAACCAGAAGAAATGCATGTATTTAATTGTTGTTTGCCCCTGCTTTTTGTTGCTGCCATTGAAGATCACTGTGAAAATGTGAGATAAGTTAGGGGCTTTGCATATTTGTCTACAAGTGCAAAACTTAGAAGATAAGGTGGAAAGAACAGCTGCTGTATTCAAAAGTGGCTCCCTGAAGTAGTCATTGGTGCCTTTGAGCAGTCACCAGAGTTCAAACAAATAGTATTACCAGGTAAGATCTACAAGCCAGCTATGTCCGCACTGTGTAGACAGACAAACTGGGAATAAAGATAAAATAGGCAAAATGCTCTGTCTGGCTGACAAGGTAAAGAGCATGCTTTGATGAACAGTGTTTCTGTGGATCACTGTAGAGAAGAAAGAATTAAAACCGCCTCCATGCTCCAGAAAAAAATGTCAGAAATGCAGGTGTCAGCTTTTCCTAGACACCTCAGAACTGCATCTCTCCAATTCCTAAAACATTTGGCTTTGTGGTGGAAGTACCCACTCCCAAAGGAAGAGAAAGAGCACCTTCAGCTGAGCTGTAGCTCTGCAGTTGCTGCTCAACATTCCCCTCGGTGCTGTGGCACAGGCTGACTTCAGGTGAACCATAGGACTCTCAAGCTAAGCAGAAAGATTTGGTTTAGACAGATAAATCGATAGATACAAACACATACATACACATGTACTTTAAACCAGAGATAAGAAAGACAGTGCTTAGGAGTAAATAATACTATATCACAACAATTAGTGATACTACTATATGACTGCATTGTGTGGGAGGATTTTAAAACCTGTCATTTCTTTGTTGAAACAGTCCTAAAAGTAAAGGATTTCTGATGAGCTTCACAACATCAACTACATGAAAATTGCTTTCCCTTCTCCCCGCTCCTGCGAATCTCTATTTTATTTTCATTGCCATTGACACAAAAAATGGTTCCTGTTTATCCTGTGTCCTGGAAAGCATTGCAGAGATCCAGCATGCTGGGCCCACCCCACCACAAAATTTATAAAATTTAGAAAATGTTATAATATTACCAGCTTTTCCCCCATCCTGTTACATGTTACATCTGTCAGTATGACAGTGATGTTATTTGCATTCTCCGGTAAAATTAATGGTAATATTCTTATAACCATGCAGGATGCCAACAGCTTAGGATGTAAGCCAGACTTCCTCAACTCAATTAATAGAGTAGCTAAATTTTAACTGAGACTCTGGTTTCAGTTTTGTCCTTTGCACGTGGCATCTTAATTAGCTAATAAAAATCTCCAAGGTCAGCTACACTGACAGGAGTTATTTTTGTTTGGATCCAGTACTCACCCAAAAGATATCTGAATCCAGCCAGAGCCTGTCTGGCTTTCAGGTGAATGAACACTGCTCAAAGGAGACACGAGTGTCTGTATTTGACTTACCGAGTCGCACAGTTCATAGTTTCTCCATCAAGAAGGATGGAGAGGTGCAAGTCAGGCTTCTCTCCTCCCCCAGCTTTCCTGCTAGGCACAAGGAGGAGCACGTCACCAGGAGATGCTGCAGTGTGAATCAACAGCGTGTCCTCGCTCCCGTCCCAGGGCTCTCCAGTGAAACACTGCTTTATCCAAAGCACAGATGCTTGCTTTGCTCCTGGAAAAAGGTGAACGCAGCATGTGTCACTCAGCAGCAGCCACTGCACAACTGTGTAGTCAAATATCTACGAGGATGCTTTGTTTCTACACTTTTAAAACACAAATATGTGTCTGTTTGGTTTCTAACCACAGGAAGGATATGGGATATGAAAATCTGGAGCTTTGGAGATTTTTCATATCTGGAGATATCAAAAAGGTGGGAGAAAGTCACCACTTTCCCTGCACACCAGAACCAGCGATGCTCTCCCTGGACATGTGGAAGCCCCACCCGCAACTCCTCTGAGACCTCAACAGGGACACGAGTTACAGCCTTTAAATTTCACATGGGAAAGCAGCTGAAGCTCTCAGAGGAGTTCAGCATTTAGACTTCATTTTTTCTGATTTTCTACATAAACTAGCAAAGAAAGGACAAAACACTCCAAGCCTGCTACTGGAGATCCCTCGGTAGTCACAGGGACAGATAGGGATCCTTGGAGCAGCTCTCTAGCAGGCAGTGAAGGACCCTGCTCCACAGACCCCGGCTGGATGGGATACAGTCACAGGGAGACATGAAGAGGGCAAAGCACCCTGCGTGTTGCAGAGGCCGCTGTTTCTCAACCTTTCCCTTCGACATGATGACCCCTCCTTCCAAGTGAAGACTTCTCATCACCTCCAGTCTTTTCAGCATACAGGCAAGCACATCAGTGCTGCCTCTGTAATTGGTTTGCGTGCAGGGACTTGTGTGTTTTGAGAAGCTGATGAAGAACAGGGAGCCTTGGAGGACCTTGAGATGCAGAAGTCTGGGCAAGATTTGCTTTGCTTTCCACTGTCATAACTTTCCATTACCTCATGTCTTTGCCCCATGGCTTCCCTCCCCATACAGGCGCACGCTCCTGTTATCCACGTGAAAATGAGAAAACACCCCTTTCCCTCTGTCAGGTCTTTCACCAGGACACTGAAAGATTGCTACCCCTTCTCCTCCCTCATCCACAACTGAACTGACTTCTTCAGCAGTAGAAGTAGCCCCACAGTAGTTATCCACTTGGTGCTGCGTGAAAGGTCTCTGCTCTGTCATCCCTTCATGGTAAAAATTACAGACAATAATTAAAGTTAGTAATAAAACATGTTAGAAAATATAAAAAACAAAAGCTTCGATACGTGCTAGTTATGCTTCAAGGCTGCAAAGGCTGCAGCGAACGGCACACATCTGAGTACTCCGCATACAGGACATGGAAATGTGAGCATTAGCTCCGTGGTAGCCCCAGGCTAGATGACGGATGCTTCTGTTTCACTGATGCCCGCCAATGATATGACAATCATTTTCTAAATAAATAATATTCACATTTCATTGACTCTCCCTGTCTCTTTCTTGCAGGGAGATGTTTCTCTCGCTGGTCTTTCCTTTGCTTGTTACTGTTTCTGCTGAGGTTAGTAGGAATTTGGCCTTTAACAAAATCTCATGTTAAGACATGGTGACTGTTGCATGCAGAGGAAAAAAGGTCTCTTTTTTTGGCCGATTCTTCTTCAGCTTAGAAGGTCCCATTCAAAAGTAATCTGATATATTGAAAAATGGATAAGTATGATGTAACTGTGGTTATCGGTAAACTCAATTAAGGATTAAGGTGTTCCTTTCACTGCTATGGCAAAACTACCATCTTTCCCCTGGGAACATTAACTAGCAAACACTTAACTCTGAATCTTAACTTTATGCGCATGGACTCTTGCCGCTGATGATCTGTTCCTGAATACGCATAGGATAGGGCCAGCAGAGACCCTGTCAGCTGTACCTGCTCTGGAGCTGGTTTTCCACTTACTTGAAGGCAACTGGTGCTTGATCATATTACCACTCACCAGCCTCTCCAGCCAGCCTGGAGCAGAGGGACTTGACTTGCAATTTGACTTCCCCAGCCCTTCCCCTACGTTAGACATTTGGATACTGCACCCTTTTAGGGTTTACTTCTTCTATAAAGCCAAATGCATAATGCCACAGGGGATTTCTTTTTTTTTTTCCCTTCAGGCCACCTGTGAAGCCTGCAATGTCCCACTCCTCCCCAGAGCCCAATGTTGCTCATTTGTTTTCCTCCCGCCAGAGCAGCTTTGTGGGACGTGAGCAACACCAAGCCTCACGAGGAGCTGAAGAACAAGGTCCTCCTCAGAGGACCTCAGCCCCAGTCCCCAGCAAAGTCCTTTCTAAGTAGTCCAACAAAGAAAACCGTACCAGAAACTTCCCCTGCTATTTGTCAGCATCTCCGAGCCTTGCTCTGTTTAACTGTAGGTCACTACTATCTGCAAAAGAAGTGGCCCTGAAAGATAGCAAAGCTTCACCTGAGCTCAAGCTCAGAGAGGCACAGTGGTGCCTGGCTGCTGTGCTTCCAGAGCCCAGCTGCGACTGTCCTGTTCCTCACTTGAAGCAGTACCTCCACTGAGGGAGCTGTGCAAATGCTCTTGAACCTGCTTCCCAGCTCCTGGATTTCCCAGCGCCTCGAGGAGCAGGTGAATCGCACAAAACGAGGCTTAACTCAGGTGACCGGGAAGAGACCTGGTGAAAAGAGGGGGTGCTTCAAAGAGCCGGAGACGATGCGTTCAGCGCCGGGCATCTCTTCCAGCTTCCACCTGTGCAGAGTGCATTGCAAACAGAAGAGTCACCTGTGCCTGGCCAAAACACCGCATCCCGGTTGTGCTTCCCAGGCGCCATTCCTGCTGCTGCCAGGGCTGCAGTACCTTAAATAAAGAAATCCTTCGCCTCCCCCTGCCACCGAACAGGGCTGGGGGCAGCCCCAGAGCCGGCACACGCTGGTGCTCCTACAGCCATGGCATCTCCCTGCCGGGAGCAGCCAGAGGGCAGAGCCCTCGCCCGGCCACTCGCCGGGGAGTTGCCGAGCTCCCGCCTGCC
>NW_008794951.1:4592312-4602518 GCF_000699145.1 Aptenodytes forsteri
GCTCGGGGTGCCGTGAAAGTCCAGCCATTCCGGCGGCCCTGGGCAGGAAGGATGGTTGGGTCTGCGCGGTTTATTTAGCTGTGTTTCATTAAAAACGCTGGTTTAAGGCCCGTTCTAGAAGCAGGCTGCACTTTTCTGAAATTATTTCATTAGAGAAGGAAACGTAGCTGGGCCCTAATCAAAGAATTTTATTTCTGGCTGTAAAGGGGAAAAAACATTAGCTTAATTTCATAATATTTTATAATCCAGCATCCACTTTTCATTTACAGACTCTACAGTTTTATAGTCCTTACCTGCTTTGCTCGCCAGTGAACTGCCAGATACCCGAACACAGGCTCAAACCACACCAGTACCTGTGAGGACCCAGCTGCAAGCAGAACCCCAAGCGTGCAGCGCACGGCTGTCCTCGCACTGGGACCGCGGGTGCTTTGCACAGCCATTTCTGCAGCAGACCTGGGGCAGGCCCAGGGATGCTAACGAAAAGCTGCACACAAGTTCAGGAAGAGCAGGAGCTGTTGATGCTCCAATCTAGACTTAAGTACAGGTAATTACCCTGTATCTAAATCATCTCTGTGTTTTGCTGGGATACTAATACTTTTCTTTTTTATAGTTAATGCTATATAATGGAAATCACAGACCGAGCTCTGAAGAATCTGTCCCATTAGCATCAGCACTGTTTGACAGGCCAGGGTCTGACCTAAAGGCCATGAAAGCAGAAAAGACTGTTGTTGCCTTGGGTGAATATTGGCAGGTTGCTACGACCACACTGCGGGGGAAATTTGTGCTGTGCAATAGCTGTGTGAGAGCAGCCAGCCTGAAGGTGACAATTTCCCAAGACAGAACATCTCATCTCCCCAGAGACCAGGTCAGGTGTAAACACACTTCTCCTTTGATACACAAAAGCGTAATTACAGTTCCTGGAATTGCTCTGGGAAGAGTGCTGATAGCTTTCCCCTGCAAAGAAAATGAAACTCACAGGAATGCCTTTTTCTTCTCCCTTTCTTCCATCGAATTACGTCCAGGAACTCCCTCAGATATGCATTTTTTCACTCAGCACATGCCACTTCAGATCGGTTGGGCTGGATCCATCCACAAAAGATACTGAACAGTTGGTGCTTAGCCTACACAAAATCTCATCCACAAATAAGGTGTTCCTCTACTTTTCTCACCTACAGGACTTGATTCAGCTGGTATTTTCAGAGCACGCAGAAGCCAGAGAAGCAACTATTCTCCCTAGCACATTTACCCAGTTTTGGTGACTGGGTGGTCATCCCAGACTGAGGAGAAATGGGCTTTTCTTCTGGGATACAGAGTGAAAGTTCAAATTCACATCTGCCGCCCAGGGCGCTGCCCCCAAATATCCAGCAATAGGCGCGTCTGGGATGACTACTCACTTAGGCACTTCGCTGCTCTGTTGACTTTATGTAAGGAAAGGTCCTTATTGCTTTTAAACTTCTAGCGTATCACATAACCCCAAAGACAACTCCAACCCACTGAAAGATTTTTCAAAGAACCAAGAGTTGTCTTACAAGTGTGAAGGTCTAAACATCACTTGGGATGCAGTGAGGTCCTCCCAGGCATGTCCCAAGCAGCCCTGCCAGGTGCCACATGCACCCCAGCCCTCCTCTGCAGCCACCTCCGGGGCAAGAGCAGAGCAAGCAGTAGCAGTGTTTGAGGGGAAGATTGCACGGCCGAATGGCACGCAGTGGAAACCGCTCCTGAAAATACAAGAAGCAGGATGTTTCTGCCCCATGTGTAATCCGACCAGAGCAGTGAGATAAATGAACCTTTACTTTTTTTCCCCACTGTATGGTGGTTGTGAAATTTTTCATAATCGCAAGTAATCAAGGTGGTGTCATGCCTCATTCAGCACACCATGCCCCAAAATACCTCGGCTTGCTCTTCTCACAATAGCCAAAGAAACATCGTGTTCTGCAACTCAGGTTTTAATTTTGCAGCCTCGTATCCAGTACGAGCCTGGGCTGGTTTTATGAATTCTGATTAGGTTGCAGCCTAATGTGGCAGTCTGATAGATGCAGTCTGAAGGGAAGGGGGGATTTAACAGCCCTGGCCTGAGCACTGAGCTGGTAATGAAGAAGGGTTATTATTAGTCATCTGCATAACATAAAAAGAAGATCCAGATCTGGGCTTAATAAATTCTTCCTTGTATGAAATAACACAGTTATAGCCATTTCTATAAAAATGTCAAAGCCTTTATGTGAAGTGTTCCTTCAGAGCACAAAATACAGTCCTACAACTTAATAAAAATCACTTGTGTCACTACTTGGACTTCTTTGAAGTGCGACTCTGCAAGGGGAGGGGTGTGAACTTAAGCAGCACACTCATTCTCACACAGGGTGTGAGACAGCACGATGAGAAGAAGAGCTAAAGTTCCAGTGCAAGAACTAAACCAGGGACGCTGAGGAGCAGGCACAAAGAAGCAATGCCCTGGGTGCGGATCTACTAAAAAGGCACGCTGCTTTGTCTGGTTTGGTGATGTTTCGGCCCTGTTTTCCCTTGAGAAACTCTAGGCCATCACCCAAGATTCCGAGATAACAGTGAGCTCAGAGATGGGTCAAACCCCCAGGCAATGGGAGGTGGATGGATTAGGTGGCTGGGCAGCAAACCCAGCACTGTGCCATTAGTTTGGTACCGGGCACAACTTACGGAAGGCAGATTCAGGTTCTCAAAGACAACTGGTGATGCTGCATGCAGAAAAAGTCACTGCAGCAGTGGGGACAGCGCGACTGTGAGCAGCCTGACTGCAGGGAGACAGAGGTGGTGTTGCAGGAGCCTCAGCCAGCTGCTCCATGCGGTTTCCTCTCTGGCATTACCCCCTTGGGAGGGCTGCAAATGCCCCATACGTGGGCCAGTGCCTGGCCTGGTTGGTACGCAGTGCTCTGATCCCTCCAAGCACAGCTCAGCCACAGCTCCTGCAGAGTAATCGGAGGTTGGTGGAGCCCAGGAGGCCTGGCCATGCCTTTCCAGGGAGCCCCAGGGTGGCCATGAGTGCTAGCGTAAAGGTCCGTGACTTTCATTCTTCTCCTCCTTGAGCAGCCCAAGGAGCTGCACCCTGTCTGGATCACAAATAGCAACTAGTTTCCCTTGAAGACAGATACACTTCTCATACTTTGAGATGTTGAGACTCAGGCATCATGGTGACCCTGGAAGAGTCATCACACCACAGCAGGAGTGTGAGTGCTATTTCTCAACGAACTAGCCAAGACGCCAGAAGCATTGTAAGTGCAAATTCAGTGCTCCTTCTGGGTTAAAATAGCTTCTGAAAGGGTATGAACTGCTGCAGAGTGCAGCGAGCAGTTTGAGAAAGTCACATTTCTTCCCACAGCACCCTGTTGTGCCATGTCAACATTTCTCTGCAAGGACAGAGAACAGCAAGTACCCAGACCTTGCCTGCCCTGATGTGAGCAGGTACTAGCACAAACTCTTCACAACAGCTACCATCGAGCATCAGAGCTTGGAATAGATAAACCCTAAAAGAATGTTACCCAAAAAGTAGCATTACAAAGAGGTACCCATGGAAACGTACCAGTGGTTTCACCATCCATCCCAGCAGGTCCTGGAGCAGCAAGGAGGAGGGAATCAGAGGACCAAAGCAGCAGGCAGAAGCCTGCTGGCATGGCCAACCTGCATGTCCCTCACAGCCTGAGCCCTGCACACTCAGCACCTCCAGTTCTGCAGGTTTTTGGTTCCCAAAATCCACATGACGCAACAGAAAGCGCACACATGTCTGCTTTTCTTATGGTCTTGTATACAAGAGAGGCTGGAGCCTACGTGATACTTCTCTGTTGGGTGACTAAGAGCTCTTCAGCATAGCTCCAGTGCAGAAGCACAGCTACGTTGGCAGCAACAGCCACCCACTCAGCTTGACTTCTACAAGCCGGTATCTCCAGTAGAACCCCTAAACTGGATTTCTAAAATAACTGACCTCCACAGCAGCATGCTGGCATTGCACAGGTGACAGGGAACTTGTTGAAAGAAGCACCCGTAGCCAGACCCTGGGAACTCGCACTTTGCAGGGCTATTGGGACTTGCTCGGGCGAGCCAGGTAGCTGAGGAGACCTTTAGCATCTAATGCCGTTCTGCAGGGCTTGCTTACAGAGGGGACAATGTCATCAGTTACCTCACTATTTTTACTCCTGCTGCCCACTTTGGTCCCCAAGGTTTCCGTAGGGAACAGCTCTCCCACACCTGCTTAACCACATCCTCATCCAACTTTCATCTGTTCTGTGACTGATGGAGGGAAGTAAACTCTACCTTTCCAGCAGTCTTTGGTTCACACTACAAAAATGAAATTGGATCTAAGCTTCTCCCAAATCCATCAGCCTTTGGAGCAGCCTGGGCAGAGAGCTCAGGAGCTGATCTGTGTCCATCCATTACTATCAGGATGTCTTTCTAATGAGCTGTCTATTGCAGAGTCGACAGTAGGGAAGGATCTGAAAGGAAGAGAAAAGCACCTTTGAGGTCAAGGCTTACCTAGCAAAAGATTCTTTTTTATTAAACCCCCCCCACATTTCAGCCATCAGATTCAAACCCAGGAAGATAAAACAATTCTCATGTTGCAGCCAGGGAGCATACACAAGAGCTGAAAGGCAATGAGTGCTCACCACTGTGAGCAACAAATCACTAGAATCCAATGTTGATCTGTACTCAGGCTTTAAATACTTTTTAATTAAAGAAAATGTAGAAATAGTGAGTATTCAGTGTTTCTGCAATGCCAATATGGAACATCATTTATGGATGTGCAGGGACATGCAGTAAAATATATTTGGAGATTAAATTCACTGCTGATACATAGTCCTGGGTGCAGAACAAGCCTTGCATCCTTACTGGGCAGCCACCCCTTAAAGCATTGATCCTGCCACAGAGCAGTGCCTCAGGGCTGGCTGCTTATAAGGCTTAAACTTAGACTGGTCTAAGGAAGGTAGGCTTATTGAAAAGGAGTTGGCTAGTAAAATCCTTTCAGAAACTGTGTGCATTAAATCCATGTTCCAGGAAGCTTAGAGAGCATCTATGCTCGCTCATTTTAAAAATGAAATTGCTATTACAGGAACATGCATCCTTTCCATCACAGGTGGAAGGGCTAACTCCCAGCTCCGTACACACTGGTGCTGGCAGAGGGAAATTCCCTGTAGGGGATGAATCTGTTCTTTCCCAGGGAGCCATGCCCTTGCAGTTGGATTCTGAAAGGATGATGAAGCCACTGGCCTGAAACCCATCATTTGGAGAGGCTGTTTTCTTAGCCCTTCCTACGCAGAGGTCCCAGGTCAGAGAGCTGGCCATGGCTGGTGGCCGGGGTCCCTGCCTCTCACATGTGTGCAAGGTGCAGGCTGCTCCATCTCTATCAAATACCTGCAGGGCCGTGAAAAAGGAACCGAGCAAAGTGAAGCAAACCTCCTCCTCACGGGAGGGACCACAGAGCTGTTGAAGTCTGTTTGGTTAAAAGAAAGGAAGGTTGAGGTCAAAGGCAGAAGAGCAGATTGCCAGAGTGGGAGAGAAGAGGAGGGGACGCTCCTGCCCATGGAGCAGATTTGCAGTGTTAAAGTGCCCACCGGGACTTCCACCAAACCCAGGGCCCCATCCTTTCTGCAGATAAGTGGATTTTCCTTGCCCCTTGCCATGGACCTGTCTCTGCACAACATTAAACACCTCTGGGCAAATGGGAAGCAGCTCAGCTGTCGCTGAGCTTGTATCTGCGATCGCTAAAGGGATCGGAACAGATGAAAACTCAGATCAAGCACAGGAGCTTTCCTGGCCTCACGCCAACCACGCTGCATTTCTACAGCCTGGAAGCACTCTCTGCTTAGCACGTCTGGAGAGAAACATGTCAGAGATGTCAGCTTTGCACTGTCTGCTTTTCCAGTTAGCATTTTCCCCTGAAAATATCTTCTTCTACAGTCCATGGAGTTTCTGGGCAATATGACAAAAGCATCCATATTCATTAAAGCAATCTTCTATTAACTTTGTTAGAAAAAACTTTTACCAAGGGGAAAAGTAGATCACCTGTAATTTTAAAAGCCATTTTCTCTAGTCCCTTAAGTTACTCTCAGATGTAATAATACTCCAATAACAACAAGATCATCCTGCACTAATACAGAACCTTTCCTCCCAGAGTGCTTTAAAAGCTACTTCACCCTCCTCTTCCCACTAGAATTTCGGCAGAATTTCAGGCCACACAAGGAGAACATGTTTATCTCATCCAGCCCACGGCCGAGACCCATGGCTGGGAACTGGCCAACTGGAAAGCAAGTTGTGACTTTGTTTGGAAACGGGCAGACCGAATCCAGCACTCTGCCGTGCACACAGGCCTGTTATTACCTTCACAAATATTCAGAAGTCACGGGGATTCGGGCAGGCTGTTGTTCTGCAAGATGTGAGAAATCCGGTTTTAGGCTCGGAGCACTCGATCAAAAACATCACAGCCACACAACACAAACCAGCGGCCTGGTGCCAACCCAACCAGCCGACTCAGATCTGCTCAAGGCTTTACAAGGAGTGACTTTGTGGCAGAAGATTTCATGCAGGATCAAATACCAGCTGTGCTCCTGTAGCCAGCATAAAGCACAAAAGCTAATACACTCTCACGTGGCTCTGCTTGCATGCAGACACTTGACTGTGGAAAAAGTTTGTCCAGCCTGGAGATCTGTTATCGTGTGGATGCAATACTTAGTTAATTAACTGGAATTTTCCAATATTTTAAGTTGCGCTCACATGCACCACACAGAGTATCATGCATCTTTGTGTGTTTATTTGGCTGAGTTTGGGCAACCTGAGGAATAACAGTCTGGCATTTGACACAATTTCCCCAAATAATCCCATGCTACAAAAAGCTGTGAGTCAAAGTGAAGATTTTCAGGCCATCCCAGAGCTTGGAAAAGCTTCTTGGGCAAACTGCACGGCCTCAGAAGGACACACGCTCCAGATTTGACTGCAGAATGCTGAACCAGCAATTCTCTCTCCTGCATTTTTCTGAAGAAAAACAAAAAAACCAAACCCACCCAAACCCAAACACACACACACGTAAGTGTATAGCTGGATCTCTGTGATCCCACCAGAGCGATTAACAGCATATCCTTTAAAAGAAAAGAGGAGAATACAGCCGCTGTTACATACACACCAACTGCCACATGGGTATAAGCCATTCTCCTTGAAGGGGGAGTTATGGTGCCTGGGGAGAATAAATCATCCTGGGCATATTTGGGGATGTCCCACACTCCCTCACCACTGCCTCAGGAAACAGAATATGGAGAAGCTAAAATAAATTGGAGAGATGAGCAGTAATTTATTTTCCCGTCTGGAAAAGATAATTTAACTACTCAATTAAATATTGCCCAAAGCCATACTATTAGAGTTGCACATCCCATCTGTAATACAGATGGATCTTGCTCTCTTATTACTGGTCTTCACGCTGTCTGGTACTTAAAAATTCTGGTTTAATTAGATGACACCTTCCACAAATGCTGAGCTATTGGCACATGATAATTCAAGTAGTATCTAGGAATTTTTGCCATCCAAGAAACCTTCTGTAGGAATCATATGTTCTCTTATCTCTGACACATAATAGCAGGTTGCAAGCAATACTGAATAAACTGATGATATATTATTTCTTACCTTGTGTTATTTTGAAGAACAGGGCTTCCGTCTGGGCTCTTTTCTCTCATTTTTTCAATAGTTTTCACCCAAGATCATCCACAAATTAGATAGTTTTACAATGTATTTTTCATTTCAACTCTGAAGTGTTGATTCAATATTGAAATAGACCATTTTAATACTGAATTAAGAAGCAAATATCCCCATTATGAGGAGCTTTAATTATGATTGCAGTTATTACACCTAATTATAGCTGTCTTGAAACAATCCAGTTAGTTTGAGAGGTTTGTGAGCGATGCCTGGATGGGCAGTCAACTCTTTGATACGCTGAAATACGTTCAATCATTTCTCCATCAAGTGTGATGCTAAGGAACTCTGCTGGAGCATTAAAACGGCACATCAAACACGTGTCTTAAAGACTTGTTGCAACACTGCTGCGGAGGAGGTGGGCTCGGCAGTCTGCCTTGCCGAGGGCTGGCGGCAGGCACGGAGCAGAAACACATTTTTGCCCTTGAGTACCACCACCAGCTCTTCACCAGCTTTTCACCCGCTTGTAGGCGGGAGCAAGTAACCCCGTCTTCCTACCACTGCTTCCCTCTGGCTAGGGACTTGTATGTGTGGAGGGGGGATATTTCATAAGGGCCTATTTTCAGGAGTGCCTGACAATGCCTCCAACCTCCTTGCTGCCCCCTCGCCCCGCCTGAGCCCGCAGTAGGGCAGACGATTCCCTGCAGCAAGCGCAGAACCTGCGTTTAAGGGGTGAAAACCCACAAAGCCCCTCAGTGGTCCCACCTCAGAGCTGAAAACCACCAAGATCCACAGACTTCTGCCTGGGATTTGGAGCATCTCCTCCAGCGCATACGTGCTCCCAGCTCTCCGTGCTTCGCCAGCTGTGCCCGGGGAAGGCAGCACCGCTGCCCGCCCTACTCCGCTCCCCACAGCCGCCCCATCCTGGGGCATGCACCCAGCTCAGTGGCAGTCCCGCAGGTGCTGGAGAAATGCAAGCCCAGTGGTGGGCTTGTCCATTCTGCCACCAGCCCACAGCCAGCATTGCTGCTTGGCAAGCTTTAGCAAGAGTATTTTAAAGCAGCTACGCAACAACAGTTACAAAGAGCTAAAAATGAAAGGATTAAGGTTGCAGTTAACAGTGAGGCTCCATCCACCTCAGATGATGATCTAAGCTCCCTTGTGAGGCTGTGACCTGCCTCAGGACTGATGTGCCCAGACCTTCACCTTTACCGAGGTGCGGATAGCACCCCGCTCCTGGTTTGCTCTAGGGTGACTCCCTCCCTCTCCGTCTGCACACCTGCACCATATTCCTAAGATGCTGGGGCATCACCTGGCAAAAAGGCAGGGTGGAGTCATCTCCTCATGCCTCCTCAGTTAATGTCTGTCCTTTGCTCTGCACATTCCCAGCCTTTTAAAGCTCAGTCTTGCAAATCATGAGGGAATTGGGTCATAGGGGCTCTGTCACAGCTTAAGTAAAAGGTATCATTGCAATTCTCAGAGAATCTAGAGGTGTTACAGACACTCAAGCGTTGTTCAGACTAAGCCTTTCCTCTGCCCTCCCTTCTCCCCTTGAGGTAACAGCACACATTAGACTCTCCTGCGGTGCTGGGAATAGTAAGGTGCAGGCTGTACGACCCACCATCTGTGCAGTATGTCCTGGCTGTGGTCTCAGGGTGCCTGAAATGCAAAAAAAATGCACCAACTTTAAATCTGAAATATGAGGACATCCTCCTCTATGTGATAGCTTCCTATTTGCAATGGTAATACAAATGATATATTCCAGTAAGGCCTTTACACATGCTATACAAATAGAAAGGGGGGAAAAAAACCCAACCATGGTCAGAGCACAAGAACATTGCCCGTTCTGATCCGCTAGCCGTGATGCTGCCAGGCAGCAGCTCCTCAGCACCTGCAGCCTCAAAGCACCCTGCAAACGCTGACCTTTAGACGTTCCCATTAGACCCGTGTGCATTATTATCCCCTTTTCTTGCACATGGGAGACAGGAGGATGCAGGTGAAGAATTCTTCCATCAGGGACTGAGCAACACAAGTCATGAACAAGACCCAGATGACTCACTTTCCCCCACCTCCCATCTGCTTTAACCCATCAGTAGTCCACCCTCCATAGGATGATGAAAAGAGGCGCGCAGAATGCTGTTGGGAATACATTTGTATTTATGGACTAGTTCAATCAGTTCCTCTGTTTGTTTTGTCAGATGATCCTCCATCTCTTCACCCCTTGTCTACTCCCACCATCTGCCTAAAAAAACCCACCTGCTTAAAAGTTTGGGGGAATTTACATGTGACTGAGAATTTTGCACCACAAGTACAACTGAATGAGGTGGATCTTTTTGAATTCACACGTGGCTAGGAGAAGCACGTCAGTCTTTAACAGGCAGACCAGTTATTGGAAGACAGACGGCGAGCAGGATGAACCCCCCATAATCCAAGAGGAAGCAGTTAATGACCTGCTACGCCACCTGGATGCTCACAAGTCTATGGGGCCGGATGGGATCCACACAAGAGTGCTGAGGGAGCTGGCAGAGGAGCTCGCCAAGCCGCTCTCCATCATTTATCAGCAGTCCTGGT
>NW_008794951.1:4603675-4607877 GCF_000699145.1 Aptenodytes forsteri
TGTTGGGTCGACGGTTGGACTCGATGTGATCTTAGATCTTTTCCAACCTTAATGATTCTATGATTCTGTGCTCCATCTCCCTAGCTCAGCGGAGAACTAGGCAAACATCACTCTATTCACTGATTTGTGGTATTTTCCCTAGCCCTTTTTGTCTAACAACTTTTGCCAGGATGGGAGATTCCCTTGCGCTAGGTGCTGCATGAACACCCATCTCCCTAGCTCAGCGGAGAACTAGGCAAACATCACTCTATTCACTGATTTGTGGTATTTTCCCTAGCCCTTTTTGTCTAACAACTTTTGCCAGGATGGGAGATTCCCTTGCGCTAGGTGCTGCATGAACACAACACAGAATCAGTGTTTTATAAACTCCTTCTTGATGAAGACACTGTAATTTTGGGGAAAACGGAAGGATTTCCATATACTATGAACAGATCTCCTGTGGCCGCTGCTTCCAGATGTCTGGGATTAACCAGGCAGCTGGGCTATCAGTGAACATCTTTAAGCATGAGGAGCAGTATTCTTTATCCCGTTTCATCTGAACTGCTATGACTACAGATTTTTTTTGTTGCTCAGCTCATTTTTGTAACCCTATTAAATTCTTTACCTTAACAATGTCACCGTTGGATGCAGAGTACATTGTGATTTCTTTATATTGTACTACGTTTATGAGTCATAGGAATCAGCCAGGGACAAAAAGGATGATGGAAGATGCAAAAATAGCTGTTTAGATCGTTTGAATAATTTTAGTTTGAATCTGTTTCACTCTTCTGCTGCTTGCTTGGTAGCAGCGGTTTATGGAAGAGCTTTGGAGAATTCATTCAGCCTTCAGACATCCCCAGGGATGGCTGGAGCATTGGTAGCTCCTAGACAAACAACTGTCAGTACCTTCTACGTGCACCGGTCCCTGCAGGTTTCATGAAATCCCATGAAGACAAATCCAGGAGGCTGACTTCCCTCAAAGAGCCTTAGCGATAAAAAAAAAAAAAAAGTCCAAAAGATAATTCCTTCACTGTTAGATTTCCATAAAAAAAAAAAAAAAAAAAAAAAACTCCAAAAGATAATTCCTTCACTGTTAGATTTGTAACAGAAGCTCATCACATATATCAGATCCCTGGGTACATATGCAGATGTTTCAGCCATATGCAACAACATATGGCACACTTCTCACAATAACTGGTCTTTTTTCCTGCGTGAGGCTACAAAACCACAAAAACATAAACACGGAGTGTCCCAGCCTGCTTAGGACAGAGGCGGTGTCTCTGCTGCCTTCAGCTCCCCCTGCCAGACTAACTGCCCACCAGCCAAACACTGGTTCAGCTTCCCCCCTCTCTCTCTCCAGTCTGCTTCCCAGTTATCCGGGTACAATTCAAGCTCTGCAAAAAATATCTTTCTCCCAGACCAGGGTGCAAGTTGAGGCACGTCTGGCCACCTAGGCAAGTCCCTGAAACCCAAGAGCTTCTCCTTGCCCTCTTCCCACGTGGTGGTGGTGGGGTTTGCTCCACCACAACAAGCCTCAAAACGGCCATGCTATTAGCAAATGAAATTAGAAGTAGGCACCTTTTATCTTGGTTGAACAGCCAGATTTTTGATCACGGTGTCTGGTGCCTCTGCTGGAAGATCAATAGCAACAAATTAAGTGCTGCTCAGCCTCTACCGATCTGATCCCCTCCCTGCCCCAGACGTCCCTGTGGTGGAAGAGGCTGGTTGCAAATACCAGCTAACTTCCTTCCCAGGCATCCTTTAGCAGCAGCGCACGTGTTGAAAGCCACGGGCTTAGAGAGTCTCACCAAATGCCAGACATTTCTCCCGTCTGATTACCGACCAGTTTTTTGCATTTGTGAAAGTTATTTGTAGGGCAAAGACTTTTTTCTGGATGCTGGAGGAAAAGTTGCTGGCTCAGATGAAATTCAGTACAAACATCTGAGATTGAAAAGGTCACGGCTGCTAGACTGGGCAAAATTTAATTCTTTTTGGTTATCACAGCCACAAAGAGGGAAAGAGAAGCTTGGGGGTTCCAGCCTGACTCGCAAGGAAATATGAAAACAGACCTACAGGATATTTTAAGCTTACAAACCAAAAAGCAGATCAGTGCGCTTGATGATGTAGGATCATGGAGACATGTTTCAAGTTGTTACAAAACTCTCAAAACAGAGAAAATCAGAATAGCTGCTGGGATTAGGGAGGGCTTCACCCAAAATAGTTCAAGTGGCTGCACACATCACGTGTACCGGAGAGGACTGAAGACCTTACAGCCAAAAGCCTGTGTCAGGAGGGCTCCCGGTCACTACCTTGTGGTGGCTTTGTGAAGCTGTAATTGAAGCACATAGCTTCAGTCAGGCAAGAGTGGGTGGCTTTGATGGATGTGCCAATCAAAAAGTGGATCCCTTTTAAACTGAAACCTTTCTGGACGTTTTGATTTGCAAACAGTTATGAATTTTTTTTTTTTTTTTTTAACACTTTTCCCACTCCACAACATATATTCAAACGTTGCCAACTTCCCTGGGGCCTAGAGCTTCATTTCCTACTTGCTCTACACAACTTGCAACATCACTGCTTCGCTCGACACAAATACAGTCTGCCAACTCCTTAAACACAAAATTGTCATTTCCAGTAGAAATATGAACTGGAGCATAAGTGCAGCAATAAAAAAAACATGAATTTTTGAGATTTTTATTCTTCAAAATATTGCTTTATTCACTGCAAAAAAGTGTACTCTACTCACAGACAACTTTGTTTCCTAAATGCCTGTCAGAAGCAGAAATTATTCAAATAACGTGACTTTCTGGAGAAACACAGCCATTTCAGACCTCTGCTGGAAGTTTATTGAAGGAAATATCAGTGTTTACATGTAAGAGAGAATGTTTGTTTGGGAGGAAAAAAAAAATCAGAGCTATAAAAATATGAAAGGATAAAACCTGTTTATTTTTGGGTTCTGCTTCTCAGTTCCTTGTCTAAATAAAAGACTCTGCAGCTCTAAAGGAATGTGGCTGCAAAGCCCTGAACTTCTGCCCACTTTCTCTCTCTGATCCCAGCATGAGAAGTAGCTGCGGAGGGCATGGAGCTGTGAACCAGTACTCTGCTCACTCGAGAGCAAAGGAGGAACAGGTTTGGTTATGGAAACCGGAGGATATCTCCAGCTGGTCCCCAACCCATCCTGCCCCATCTGCTCGCAGAGGTCCAGCCTGGAAGGAGCCCATCCCATGCGGGGGAGCCTGCCAGCCCCCTCGTACGGGGCAGAGCAACGAGCCACAACTCACACTAAGTGCATTTAACAACATTTAGAGCAAAACTTTGGTTCAAATGCTGCTTTGATCCCATTCAAAAAGCCTGCCTTGGCCTTGTTTTCCCCAGCTCTTTTCAAGGGCCAACACCTGCTTTGAGCCTTCGCTGAGAATAATGGAGCTCTGCGAGCGCCGGCTCCGGGGCACATGCTGAGCTCTTGGGGGAAGCAGGGCTGCAGTGCTGACTCTGTGCCTGGTTTAAAATGATCTTTTTATTATTTAAGCTATTTCTTTTGTTTATGACCTAGAGGCTTAGCAGGTTATTGTGCTAGATGAAGAATGCCTCCATCTATTAGAAAACAGAAAAAAGCCCCAAATCTACACATTTCGCTTTTCTCCCGAGTTCCTCTTGGCAGCTCTGTAGCTGCTGTCTTACTGAACATATGTACTAGAGGAAGTCAAGTTTATCTCCTTTTGCCCCTCAGGAGTGAGACTCAGTCCCTGGCCCAAGGTCCAGCCACCCGCCGGGTACCTAACTTGCGGCAGGCCACCAAGCCGCCACCACCCTTCAGCCTGGGAGCCAGCATGCTGCAGGAAAGCGGAGGATGTGAAGGGCAAAGGAGGCTGACTGGCGTCTGGGGAAAACATCCAACCCTCCAGAAGAGGATGACAGCAAATAGAGCAACAGCTGGCAAGAACAGTCCAATAAAAATGTGGTGTTGGGGGAAGAGAGGGGAAAAAAATGGATATGTTTTTACAAGTTTGACAGCTGAACCGCATATTCTGGAAAAGATAAAAATACACCCATTCTTAAGATGGCTCCAGGGGGATCTCATACCCAATGGGGGAAAGAAGATGGAGCCAGCCTCTCCTCCATAGACTCTTCTGGGCACAGTGACATGATAAAATTGAAATACAGGAAGTTTTGTTTAAAAATTAAAGCTTTTTTTTTTTTTTTTTTCAAAAAAAAAAAAAACGGAA
>NW_008794951.1:4608104-4617373 GCF_000699145.1 Aptenodytes forsteri
TTTTTTTTTTAAAAAAAAAAAAACTGTGAGTGTGGTCAAACACAGGAACAGGTTGCCCAGGGAGGTTGTGGACTCTCCATCCTCGGAGATACTCAAAACCCAAGCGGGGACGGCACTGGGCAGCCTGCTCTAGCTGATTCTGCCCTGAGCAGGGCTGGACCAGCCCATCTCCAGAGGTGCCTGCTCACCTCAACTGTCCTGTGATGCTAAATTAGATGAGGCCCATAGCCAGCCTAAGAACAACCTCTTGCCCGGTGTAGATGTGTGGTAGCACCTTTCGTCTTGTGAGAGCACGGAGGGCACCCTTAACTTCTACTTAGACAAAGAATAAACTTAGTGAAGGATATTATTTGCATGTGGACACTCCTCCCCCCCCCCCATCTTCTGGGCATACTTTGTTCTTCTCAGTGAGAAAGGTTTCAGAATAACCAGGGCAATCAGGGACCCAATTTCTTCAAACAAGACAGCTCAAATGAG
The DNA here is from genome assembly GCF_000699145.1 of Aptenodytes forsteri. Classification (NCBI taxonomy): domain Eukaryota; kingdom Metazoa; phylum Chordata; class Aves; order Sphenisciformes; family Spheniscidae; genus Aptenodytes; species Aptenodytes forsteri. Next base: position 4,608,582 of record NW_008794951.1, read on the forward strand.
TCATCCCATATTCCTGGCACAAACTGCTGCTAGCTCTTGGATGCTAAGTGAGATGAGCAGGATATACGAGGCAACAGCCTGACTGTACACGAATTGAGAGCTGGATTTGATCACGCCAATTACTTTCAGAGATTAGCCTTTGCAAACACACTTTCTACAACCAAATCAATTGCTGGCCCTGTTCAGGCCCCCCTGTTCACTCACCTCTCCTGTCACCTACTATCCTGCAGCAAAGCAACCAGCTTCTTCACACGCTGAACTAGCTCAGCGATTCTCACACCTGGATTTTTGTTTCCGTCCGTGTCTCTTTGCATGGCTAGGGCACACCTGGCACAGAGCTCCTATTTGCTTTTCATTCTGCCTGCTGTATTTTAACAAACTGAATGCAGAGCACACAAGGGTGAAGTCTTCTCTCCAGGCAGGACAGAGACATGACACGTTTCTCTGCTTACTGACAACCTTGACACACTGTTGGTGTAATAATTTATATTTTGTCATTCTCAAACAAGAATAAAGCAAGTCAGTGACCCCTGTTTGACTCCAAATTATTTTCTACATTGTCAAAACACCCAGATTTAGAAAAAATAATTACCCCATTACTTCTGGATGACAATCTCAAATTAAACTACAAGATCTCCATGGTCTGTCTATCCCCTTGCAGCTGAACTCACTCCAGGTGCACACAAACCAGAAAGGAAGATAACCAGGAAGGCTTCACAGGGCTTATGCCTCTACCTCTCACTACAGAGAGAAAGGGCTAACTAGTGCCCCCGTCCTCAGCGGGCAGGGCGGGTGTGAAAGCCCACGCAGCCTGGATGGGCACTGGAGCAGGTGTAACCTCCCCCAGCGCTGCAGCAGCCCATCCGCAGTAATCAGCCTGGCTGCCCTGGGAAGGAGCATGAAGAGCAAAGCTGAAAAGCAACCACCTGCTGAGGCCATCTCCCCTGGAAAACTGCTGGATAGACACAGGCTTGTACACCCCAAGCACAACGATGGGGCACTGAGCTTTCCAGATCACCCCCCACCTTCAGCTACCTGAATTTGTGGGGGCAAATCTTGCCCTCTCTCTATCTGCCTTGGCTCCAGGTGCTGGATGCTGCCATCTGAGCTGATCCAGAGGAGCTGTGCTACTGTGCAAGTGCAGTGCTTGCAGGGGCAAAGGCACCCCAGGGCATCCAGGGAGCCAGGAGTCCCCCAAGTGCCACTAGAAAATGGTAGGACAGAGTAGCCCAAACAAACAACATACCCTGGAAAGAGCAACTGCAACCCAGCAAGCAGAGCTCAACAGCCACGGAGCCACAAGCCTCCAGCTGCCCTTCCTTGAGTGGAGCTGATTTCACAACGAGCAACTGGGGAATTGGCTGGGTCCCAGTTAGCCTAAATTGGGTAATGGTGTGAGTCATGCAGCTAGCGATGAAGAGGGAGAGGCTGGCAACTTGGTTTCATCTGGGGACCGGACAGAGGTTAACACCAACGTTGTACTTGAGTGTTTGCTTGAAAATCTGTGTGTCTCACAAGTTCTCCGTCTTTCCCACAGGGATTTGGGCTGCCCAGTAAACCCAGCCCTTCCTCAGTGGATACAGCATAACACCTCTTACCATGCCTCTAGCGATACTTGCTTATTTGATCTTGCAGTTGCTTTCTATCAAGTAATCCCTCTTCCTTGTGCTTTCCACAGTGGGTCATCACCGAGGACTGTTTGTTCAAGCAATCTTTTGTCAGTGAGAAAACATCACATGCTCTTGCATATGTTTGTCAAGTGTGCAACCCAACCTGCACACGTTCTTTCACCGTAAGAGTGCAGCCGGGAGCCTCTGCACAGGTCACCGCAAGCCCTGGATGCAGCTCAGTGCACACAGATCACATACAAAACCATGCCCAGACTCCCGCCTTCCTGCTTCATACATGGCCGTGCATCTCACCTGCTATCAGAGCCTCCGTCTGACATGTTCTCTACCAAAAAGTGCTGAAACAGGAGATGATAACCCCCTCATGGAATAACTATCAGCCCAAAAATCTGCACTCTTAGCCTCAAAACACGGTCAATCACCAGCTGTAACCTTGCCTGACTCAGAGCTCACAGATGTTCAGTGTAATGGTTTTAATATAGATACACATTTCTGTTAATTTTTTCCATCATAATTATAGAGTAATTAGAAAATAATCCAGGCATGTTTTATTCTAGGTAAAAGCCAGAAGTTCTTATTAATATAAGCAGGTATGATATGTCTTTCAAGACAAAGCTGGTCTCAATTCAGGCTTTTTCCCAATCAGAAAATGTATTATTTCATTTCTTCTGGATCCACGTGAAGCCGATGTGAGGTAGTCCTCTATATTTATGTTCCTTGATTTAGCTTATGCTATTATATATTAATGTAGGCTGCCACTTAGCCAAGGCCAGGATTTAAGGTGTTATTGTGCTCTCCTTAGGATGCTAATTCTTCCCTGAGTGCTCTTGCTCATACTGCACAAATCCGGTGGTAAATCACACCTCAGGTAACGGGTCTCAGGGCTCCCAGGGACATAGACACTTTTTTTTTGTTGTTCCTGTGTTTTTTTGATGTTTTAAGGTAATGTAGCGAGGTCGGGATGTGGGATACAGCAGAGATAAACTAGGCAATTCACTGTTGGAAATGCAGCTAGAGGGTGAACTATTGAAAACCAATACAATTAACCAGTGGAAATTTCTGCTGTAAGATCTGAGACCAAGAGCTGATTTAGGATTTCAGAGGAGGAAGAAATATTTCTCTGACTAACGGGGACAACATTGGTCTGGGCTCTGAAAACATTTGAAGCCCTGTAAGCTTTATGTTCCAAAAGAAATACCTGCGGCTGAAGAGGCCAAAAGGTGAGTCCGTCCCTTCGGTGAGCTGCCCAGGCAGGGACAGGCCGTGGGGCAGGGACAGACCATGGGGCAGGGAGAGGCCGTGGGGCAGGGAGACGGCTCCAGGTGCTGCTGGTGGCCAGCAGCCTGCTGCTCCTTCACGTACTGCACCATGTTTTGCAGTCAGATAATCAGACATCAGTATTTACCCGCTGCCCTTAGATAGATAAATAAAACTGTACCCAGCATTAATTTTTTTTTGTATCCCTTCAGCTCAATTTTTTTTGTTGCTGTACCATGAAATTTTCTGCTTTCTTCCAATTGCCTTAAGAACTTGTTTAAAACAGGGAGATGTTTTTACTGCTCTGTTAGATAACCAGCTTTCTTTGAACTGTGAGGCAATGCAGAAATTTCCTGTGGGGAAAACCAAGAGAGGATAGGTCAGATGAATGCTACTGGGTTTAGCTTTGGGACTTGCCCACTGTCCTTAACTGGTGAGGAATGCAGGAGAGACCATAACTCCCGTGTCATGGTGGGGTTGAGGGACCCTAACATCAATGAGAAATGGGCTCCACTTGCTCCTCTAGTAGTACCTGCTGTAAATGCTTTTGTTTTATTATCAGCTCTAATTACCTGCTTCAGTTTCACCAGTTGCACTGCTGGTGAGTGAAACAAATGTGCAATTGTCATGTTCTATTACGCTGTCAGCAATTTAGCCCTGGTTAAAATATGTCTGTGTTGCAAAACCAGGCTAGCACTGAACCAGTCACTCCTCTAGCTCTCAGAAACACAACCAAAAAGTGTCCAAACACAGCTGCCCATAGACAGCACCTTACCGATCTAGTAAGGATGAGCACCACTCTCTTGCCCTAAAGCCACCTATTTAAGCAGTTACTGATCTGCAAATAAAATCCATAATGGCTTTTAAAATGTTGCTCAAATTAGTGCTTAATTATGTGCCCTCCTTTGGGAGGTCAGATCGCGTGTTTATTTAAATCATTCCTTTTTCAAGGCTTTAAATGGCCTGGCAGTCTGGGCCAATGAGGTTAGTGGAAATTTTGATTTGGAAAAGAATGAGAGCTGGAGGCACAGCCAGGGGTCAGGAGCCCCTGGGAGGGGGTGTCCCTCCGTGACCACCGATCCCCTGGAGGGACTTGGTCTCCTCACTCGGTGAAGCCCCGGCCAGGCCTGCCAGGGAAGCGGTCCAGCCCCGGCCGCCGCATCCAGGCACTGCGGGAAGGGCTGGGGAGAGGGAACACTTCATCTCGCCTTCGCATCCTTAGGCTGCCTTTCCTGAGAGCTCCCAGAGGAGCCTCTCCCTTAGCCGGGGTGCCGGCCGTGTCCCCTTCCCGAGGGTGTGGGAAGAGGGTCCTTACGGTTTGCACTGACCCATTTGCTTTTCTCACGCCTCTGTAATCCTTGGCTGGGCTCTTTCCCTCCTGGCTGAACTGGGGCTGCTGTGTTTCACAGCAAAAGGGATCAGCTGCATCTGTTAGGGTGTCAGCGGAGCAACGCGTGCCTGGGGGAGACTCATTCTGAAGAGGAACGTACCTGAGTTCCCAACAGATGTGAAGGGGCTGAAACGCAGTATTAAGCTGCTTGCCTCTGCCATCAATTCACATTAGATGTAGTCAAGCTATTGACTTAAAACCTCAGTTCCCTTTCTTAAGAAAAGAATGAAGCTGGATTTGGAAGAGGAAAAAGAAATCTGCATTTTCATGACCTGTGATTTTTCTGTGTGCTGATGAAAACTGAGAGGAATACAGTGCAATAAACCAGGAGAGGAAACAGCCCAGTCGTGAAGTTGTCATCAGGAAAACCTCAAGCAAAGGTTGTACAGCCTCTGCAAATCTTGTGTTACCTCTCCAGTGAGAGGCAATGAGGTTCAAACAACCCATGAAAAGACTTCAAGGTGATTACACAGAATTAAAAATAAATCTGGAAGACTGAGCGAGCTGAGGAAAGAGACCTCAGATGCTCCTGCTGCCAGTGTCTGGCCAGGACCCTGCTCTTGGCAAGGAGGCTGCCTGCTCCTTGCCTGATTTGGGTCTGTTGGGATCCACAAAGCTCTGAGATGATGAAGTTTCCATGGATGCCTGTAACTGAATCCTTATTCTTCTCTTCTCCAGCGTGCGGGAGGGAAGTTTTAATAGTTGTGACAGCATTTGGGGTATTAATCCTTGGGAAATGATCACCCCATAGCATTTGCAAAGTCCACCTGGAGCTACCCATTCACTTGAGTAGATTATTCCTTGAAAAAAAAGTACAACTTGTGTTCCTGTTTTATGTTACACCTATATCGATATATCTAAAATATCTGTGTAATAACTGCTATGATTATTCCGCATGCTGGTTATAGAGCCTTTACTCCATATTTATTTAATATAAAACTAAAAAAGTTCCCAGAAGACCTGGTGGAGATATGTGACTCCTAGCAAAATGAGGTTGTGACTAAGATTTATTCAAATTAAATACAGAAATAAAGTCAAGAATGTGATCAAAAGCATATTTAGTGGACTCTCAGATGATTAACCAACATGTTCACAGAGCCAAATCTCTGTAACAGTCTTTTAACTGGTTCATTAGTTTCTCTTGGCATGAACTAATTTACAAACCTCTAGCTGACCTTGACATTTGGGAAAAGTGAATTCTGACAATACCTTGATTTATATCAGGAAAAACTTATTTGTCAGAGAGTAGTTTGAAATAGGGATTCAAATATTGTTGCTTCCACCCCCCCCCCCCCCCCCCACTACACCTATATCGATATATCTAAAATATCTGTGTAATAACTGCTATGATTATTCCGCATGCTGGTTATAGAGCCTTTACTCCATAATTTATTTAAATAAAACTAAAAAAGTTCCCAGAAGACCTGGTGGAGATATGTGACTCCTAGCAAAATGAGGTTGTGACTAAGATTTATTCAAATTAAATACAGAAATAAAGTCAAGAATGTGATCAAAAGCATATTTAGTGGACTCTCAGATGATTAACCAACATGTTCACAGAGCCAAATCTCTGTAACAGTCTTTTAACTGGTTCATTAGTTTCTCTTGGCATGAACTAATTTACAAACCTCTAGCTGACCTTGACATTTGGGAAAAGTGAATTCTGACAATACCTTGATTTATATCAGGAAAAACTTATTTGTCAGAGAGTAGTTTGAAATAGGGATTCAAATATTGTTGCTTCCACCCCGGAATTACAGAATAAAAGCATTGCTGTCCTCATACAGCACATGCAGTACTACGAAAATGGAATTGCTGTGAATTAAAGGAACATTTAATGCAAAGGATTCAAATGGATTTCTTTTCTTTACTTGCAATGACTGCTTAATTCTGAATGACTTCATTATGAAACTTCACGGTCAGACACAGCACTGAGTAAGGAGCTCTGAAGGTGCGTGAGTAACTCCTGTACCCTTACAGGCAGGCTCACAACTTCTCACATGCATTCAGAGAGGTGTCGACTGTGCCCTGTGCTCATAACTTACAGAACTGGTGTAAGGCTGGTTCTTTTCCTTGTCTGGATGACACTTGCTGATATTCAAGGTAGCCTGTGACTGTTACAACTAGACCCACTACTTGAGCTTTATTTTCACCCACAGTGGTAGAAAAAACACCCAGAAACTATGAACTCGAATCAAACCGGTTTAATCCAGCCTTGCTCACCACACTCTTCACATGCATCTTCTGCAAACGCTCAGCAGGTAAAGCTTCACGAGAATGAATGCAAGCAAAACTTGTCCTTGAATCTATCCCATATTCAATTTTGCCCTAGATCAAACCCTATTTTACAGAACACAATATTAGGTAGCCTTGAGCAATGCCCACTAACTTTCTTCAGACTTAGGACTTAATGCAGGACAGCCTCCCTGGCACAAAATTAAGTGAAAATTTAAGTATTTTGCAAAATTAGGACCTAAATCCCACAGCTGTTCAGTTTCTGCTCACATCAGTTCATATCTGACCTATCCAACCATCATTCTTTTAATCATCTTGTATTAGTTATATTACTTTGATAATATAAAATGATCTTATATTAGTTTCTCATAAATATAAATTGCATTAAAAAGCCAAACCCTTCATTTCAGTTAAGGTTCCTAAGTGACAGCATTACACTTCCCTATCTCATCATTTACAAAAATCCAGGCACTTACGAGCAAGAAAATTAATAATTAAGAACATAATAAATCATATCCTGCAAACTTAATAAACACATTAAGAAGTAGAAAGCACATTTCATCACAGTGTAACAACCCAATTACAATTTCAAGGACAGCTTATAGGTGGAGGTGGCATTATTTCTACCTCGATGTCAGGACTTCCACGTCTGCGCTACCCCCTGCCAGGCAGCTGGATTGCCCCGTCACAGCCTGGAGGTAGGGGGGCTTTTCCCCTCCTGCCTCAAGGGGCTGTTGAGAAAATGTAGGTAAAGTGTAGGAAGCGAGAGAGGAGAGCGGGGCTTGCTCTCTTTTCCGGCTACAGCATCTCCCCCAGTGACCCACGGCAGTGTCCTCACATGCCATCGCCCTGACCTGGCTGTAGGAGAGCGGTCTTTGAATATTTCTGAATACTTAGGGCCAAGCGAGGACGTACAAGAGCAGGCTGGTTTAGGGCACAGAGCTCCTTTCCCCTTTCAGGGGGAACATACTAGCTTTCCCTAGCAGTGTGAGATAAAGGGCGGCCCGTCAAACATGCAAAAGATCTTTGACATCATGAAGAGAAGGAAGAATATTGCATTGGAAAGGCTACCAGGAATTGATTTGAATTCACTGCAGCCCTTCATAAAGCTCATTGGTCTAAAAAATACATTTCAGACCCTTAGAAGTGAAAACAGCGGCTAAAGAAGCTTCATTTTTCATTTGAGCCATTCCTGTAATTGAAGATATATACATTTACCCAGACAAAGCTTTAAGAAATATCATTGACTAATGTTCTTACTAAGTTTAGCTGAGTTACCCTTTAATTAAATCAGATGACTGGTAATTCGCTGAGACCAGTGAAGCAGGAACGCGCAAAAGATCTTTCTGTTTCGAACACGCTGTACGAGTTAAAGGATTGCAACAATACACTTATCCCTATGGGCAAACAAAAACATCACTCTGAACTGTGATACCAACTCTTCTGCAACGAACTGCAAGGGTCACACTAGCCTATCTGGGAAGATTTATGCTTTAACAAGCTACTCAAGGCAGAAAGAGCGTCTCTGGAGGCCGGTTTTGAATCCCTGACTGGGATTCACCCTTGCTGGTGAGCACTTACAGACACTGCTAGAGCCAGCTGCCATAAATATGGGCAAAAATAAGCTGTTTTTTTTCTCTCTGAGCCAAAAACATAGCTCCTGTTGATCACTGGGAGCTAGGTCTGGAGGGGTACTGCCCCAGTGTCTCTGGGCCAGGCTAATTTCCTGCAAGAGGGAAGAGAACAGAAGCTGTAGCAAATCTCTCCTGGCTCCAAGAGTTAGGCGTACGCAATAGATTTCTTTGACGCTGCCATAATAAATTATAAAGACCACATTCTCATTGCACTGATGAAGAGGATTTCTTTTTTATTACTGTTGGACAGTTTCATTTTGCTGTAACAAATCACTCCGAGGCAGACATGGTAAGGACTATCTGCTGGGTAATTTCTGTCTTTCTCAGGACTGTTTGGGATAGCTTTGAACAAGAGTTTCCAGTTCAGCATGATGAAGCATTCAGACTGAATTTAAAGATGAATCATTTTTATATCACACTTAAGCCTTTTGAAGCTTGCTAAAAAGATTGACTGATTGTCCTGGTTTCAGCTGGGATAGAGTTAATTTTCTTCACAGTAGCTGGTATGGGGCTGTGTTTTGGATTTGTGCTGGAAACAGTGCTGATAACACAGGGATGTTTTCGTTGTTGCTGAGCAGTGCTGACACAGAGTCAAGGCCTTTTCTGCCCCTCACCCCACCCCACCAGCGAGCAGGCTGGGGGTGCACA
>NW_008794951.1:4617964-4629275 GCF_000699145.1 Aptenodytes forsteri
GCGGCTGGGTGGGGCTGAGTTGCCGGCTGGGGTTAAACCACAGCACTGCTGTGATCACACCTAGGCAGTAGGACCGTGTTCCCACGTAGCAATACAGGTACAGTTACAGTAGACGCAAGAAAAGATAGAAAATTAAATATATGGGATAAATCTTGCTTTACTTCCTCAGTTCTCACCCAGACAACCCTCCCGGCCCCCACCCCAAGCCCCCTTTGGAAAGGAGCCTGGGCCATACACATGTGCCTGGATGTGCTCCCCACGTCAGCAACATTATTTTGGAAAACTAGACCAAAAAAACCCAGAGAAAACCAGATGGAAACCCTGATTGCTTGCATAGGGCAGCCATCCTCAACAGAATCTCCTCTTAATCATTCATCTCTCGTAAGCCCTTTTCATAAGCAGATGGAAAACAAGAAAGAGAGCCAAGTGCGGCTTTGACAGCACAAGAGCTTATTAAAAATGATGGGAAGGTTACAAAGTAAAACACCTTATTAAAAAGAAGGGACAAGTCCTTTTGGGAGCCTGCCACTGCTCCTGATTCATCAGCACATTTCCTCTTTCTAAAGCAAAGCTACCCCAGCACTCCTCAATGGGACGCAATGAGCAGTGATGGCAAAGGTTTGCTGAATTCATTGCTTGAAGGTGGGAAATGAGTTCCTCATACTGAGCTTGGCACTGCATGGGCCATTAACTGAATGAATCTCTGAGTAAATTGCAGCCTGACCTAGAAAACACCTGCTTAAGGGACCATGACAGCAGCAAGTAGGTGGCAGGAGGGATGGGAAGGCCACTGAGTCCCGTCCTCACTGTGTGTGGTCAGAGCAGCACCGAGCCCAACCCCTCCACACTCTGCTACAGCTCCAGCAGCAGAAAGAGGAACGTAAATAAAATCGTGGCGGGCAGGAGGAAAACTGCATAAGCTCTTTAACACTTCTCCACGGGCAGGCTATGAGCAGCTTGGATTACTAACATCACCTCCAAAACATTTTTTAAATGAGTCAAAGCAACCTTATATGGTTGCTGAGCAGGGTGGGAAAGACAGTGCTTCCTTAGCACCCAAGTCCAAGCCTATCTATGGCTGGCTGCTGATCCAGTGCATCTACCTCACGCGATCCCTCCGTGCCTGGGATGCTGATTGCAATCCTCAGACTTTCCAAAATGAGACCCAGCCAAGCACATTTCTGCTGCCTGGCCCAGCAGCGACAGCTCGCTCTTCAGCCTTCGCTGCACCAAAATCCAACAATCCTGCCAAGCGATTTCTTGCTTCCCAGAAATTTCAAAGCACATTACTAATTCTGCAAAAAATCTGCTTTGGAAATCCCTTCTGGTACCCTTGAACAGGATCAGTTTTGATAGGCTGCTATTTTATCCCCTCATTTGCCTGAATTTCTGCTAGCCCGAGTCAGACAACGCCATTCCATATCTGTTCCCAACCAAGGTCACGCAGCCCGTCGGTTTAGCAGGGCTGTTGATTACTGTTACTGCTGTAATGCCTCAACCGTTTCACCAGCTGCTTTTCAATAACTTTTATTTCATCTTTTCCCCTTAAGTCTACACTGGCTTTTATTATTTCTTTCTAGTCTCATAAGCTGCTGCAGGTTAAATACCTTCCCCTCAGAATCAGGCTATAGATCACGCAGCAGATGTTACTAGCAGTTATCAGATAATGTACTTGATCAGCCGAACGCTGCTCTAGCATATGCTTTCCAACAGATTAGCCGCCATAAATTTTAATCACTCAGAATTACAATCATGCTAAGTTGGCCTTGAGCTGTGGCTGTGTGCTGGGAGGGGGATATTTAAAAGCAGTGTTTGAATGGTGTACGTGTTTCAGAAAGGCCTTTTGAAAACAGTTGAATTACAGCCCCTACCTAAAATTAAAGATGCTGTCTCCCAGATAGAAAGGGGAGGAGCGGGGAGGAGGTTTGCCATATAAAATGCAGATTAAAACCATATGACGCAAGCAAACTCAGCAACAAGTCCCGTGGTGCCCAATGGTACACGCCAGCAAAGGGACTTAAACAAAGTTTGGTCCCTTCTGCTAGAGAGCATCCAGCCACAAGACTCGATCCTGTTCCAAAACTAATTTACAGATTTTTTTCAAATGAAGCAGCTCCATTGCATTCAGTCCTTGCCTCAACTATTGCAGTAATTTAATGTGGGTTTTTTTTTCTAAAAAAACCAAATCATAAGTTTCAATTAAAGGGTATTTGGGGCTGTTCCAGGGGCTTCTGTCAGGTGTTACTCAGGTAAGCAATCTCTGCCAGTACCAGAACAGCATCGGTCCTTCAAGCTCCAGAGCCCAGCGGTTGGGTACCCATCCCAGGGGCCAGGACCTGACCGTTCCGTAGGAGCACTGCCAACAGGATCCCGAGAAGATCCTTAGGTGCAGGCTGTGCAAATATTTCCAGCCCATGTACAGCTGCCAGGAGCAGTATTACACACCCTCTGGTTAAATTACAGTATTGTTTTACCTCATGGTATTGTTTGAGAGCTCACAGGAACCTTTGGCAGATGGCCGTTTTACATTTCTTCAGTGTCCCACACATGAAATCCGTCTGTTTGCCATGGAGTACTCTTGCTTTAGGCATAATCCCAGCAATTTTAATCTCTGTTCTTCTCTCTGGCATTCACATACACTCACCTTCAAAAGCATCAGAGTTTAGTCTCAGGATATTATATTCAGAGCTTTCAACTCAGTAGAAACAACTGTGACTTCAAGAATATAGAGACCAGTAAACCTGTAAGGAGCACACACCACATTATTAATTGCTACATAAACCTCAGATTGCCCTCAAGTTAACTGAAAGCATCCTAAAACCTGGTGTCCTTTCTGAAGTTTGCTCCGTCATTTTCTAACTGTGCCCCAGTCAACTGGATTATTGGGCCTTTCCCAGCCCTCCCCCCGGGCAGCTCCTCCTGGCAAGGGGAAAGCAAAGCAATGGGGATGTTCAGTAGCATGGCAGGAGAGATCCAGGAGCAGTCCTGGGACCAGCAGGCTCCCATCACACCTCCTGCAACACCTTGAACGCAGCCCTCAGCCTCGCATCGCCTGTGAGCTGAGATTGATCTTTCCAAACACCCTTTGAGCAGCAGAGAGGCGAGTTCCCAGACTGGAGAGTAATCTATAGGTGAGTCATTAGTCAAGTCCTTAAAATGTCAGGTTCCCCCAAGTCATCTTCACAAAAAAAGTGCGAGGGTAAGCCCATTTCTACAAAACAGTTGTGAGTAATTTGTATCTTGCTTTTCTCTGCATGTACTTGGTCCAAGGGAGAAGGTTCAAGGTTCACCCTGTGGCAATCCTACACACAGTGTTTCTTGCTTTAGGATCTGTAACAAATTTCTAGTGCAGATGGGGCTTAAACTGTAATAAAGAAGATTCAAGGAGTCATGAGAAAATCATGCTCACAAGGCAGGGAAGGGCAGAAAGAGGAGCAGACCACCATGGGAGGCTGTGCTCAATGTCCTGGGACACCTGGATGAGAGGGCTCCCCAGGAAGGGCTCTGACCTGGTGCTGTGATGCTGCCCATGGTTGTGCCCATGTGGGCGCCGGCAGGACTCCTGCTGTGCTAGGGTGATCCTGGACCAAACACAGTGCAGCTCCCCAAAGGGGTTATACCAGTTTATGTCACCTCTTGCTGGGGTGGAAGCTCATTTTCAGAGATTATTTGTGGGATTTCTTTAAGCACTCACTGCAACGTAGCAGAGATGTGCATCTCTTCTGCTAGCACACTGCAGCTCCTCTATAACCGCTGAGTAGTGACTGCTTATAAAAACACCCTATCAGTCACAAACCTATGCCCTGCATGTGTTACAGGGTAAGAGGGTGCTGTGACAGAGGAATGACAGGCTGCTTGTTTTTTGCAGGATTTCTGTTCAGTTCTGGCAAGTACCGGGCACCAAACCGAGGTGGCTCCAGCCCTGCAGCCATGCTAGACCAACTCCCCAGCTGCATAGGTGGATTTACAGTAAATACAAAAATGTGGCCCTATATGGATGACTTGCTACTTGCCATATTTAACTTTTATTATGAAAACATGAGGAGACAAAACAAGGGCTTGTCCAATGGAAACCTGTGGCTTTCCTCATCCTGGCTCGTTCTTTTGTTTCTTGCCCTGTCACTGCCTCGGTCGGTTCCTGACATGGCTGGTTCTCAGCCTCTCCCTTTCCCCACAGCTCACCCACACCCTGCCCATCACTCACCTGGTGTCAGTCTCCATCCCACAAGGACTAAATCATTAATAAAGTCAACTTCTCCTGAGAGTCTGCCTACAAGCGATGAGCGGAGAGGGCCTGGGAAGTGGCAACGCTCTCAGGGAAAGACAGCAGCTTTCAGGAGCTGCTTGTACTTCGTGTGAGGCAGATCCAAACTAGTGAAAGACTTAAAGTCAGATCTTCTGGGCCCCAGAGGCACCACAGGACTACCAGCTAGCGTGGGACAGTGCCACTGTGCCTCCTGTTCTTCCCCCCACCCCTTCCACTATTTGGTTTTGAGGAAAAAGCATTTTCTAACAGAAAGAGTATGGTGGTGCTGTTTTAGCTGAGCTCCTCTGCTCTGGCAGGGAGCCTGCATCTGCACCCCCTTCTCGGGAAGCTTTACCCAGTGCGTCCACTGTTCATTGCAAGGGCACAGCCTCAGCTATCCCCGTTTGCACTGCGCTTCCTGCGACTCAAGGCAGCAGCTCTGGGATTGCCCGGGTCCTTGCGGCTCCTGCTCGCCACTGTATTTCTCAGAGAGGAGGAATGAAGCAGCCGCACTGGTCGCGTCCCTGCAGTCACTAGGGCCAGGGCTGCCAGCTCAGCAAAACACCGCTGCTCTCCCACAGCCCAAAAGACTCTCCCGGGGGCAATTTTCAGCCTCAGACTCACCATCTGCCAACAAACCTTGCTGCGCCAGTGCACAGATGTGCTAACACCGTTCTAAAATAAATAAAAATAAAATCCCATTTGTTTTCTAACTGCCAAACTAACTCATTTTCAGAACTGGCTCCTGGTTTTCCATAAAATCCAACCTGTGTAGGGGCCAACGGTGGAAAAAATTCAGCCAAAACCATCTTCAAGGTTATCACCAGGCTGAGAAGTCACTGCCCTCAGCTAAAGCGCCAGCTGCCTGTTATAACCAGGCCCACAATTCTGCCGAAGACAGTCAATTAAAGCAGCAGGGTTGAGTGGGGAAAGGTTTTCCAATCACACTGCATTTGAGACACTGAAGTCTTTCCATATTCAAGGTCTGAAGACAGTCAAAAACTTCTGTGAACTGAAAATGTCAAAAAGCCTCTTGCAGCCTGGGACTGATTCATTCAAACTGGAGCCCTGAAAAATTATTGAACGTTTTGATTTTGACCTTGAAAGTATTCTAGTACACAGAAATACTGGCAGGGAAACATTTTTCTTACTTCAAAAGTAAAAATATGATTATTTCCATTATTTCAAAACAATTCTTTTTAATTTAAAAAGCTGTCATTTTTCCTCACACCCTGTCTTGGCATTTTCTAAATTTCTTTATCATTCAAATGTTAATAATCCGAATAGCTCACAAGCCTTATTTTTAGTTTGCAGAGATTAAACATCCTTCACATTAATGGATCTTGTAATGTTTTACTTCAGTTCGTTCATTTTCCTCCCTTAGTGAATAGCAGACTACTCAGAAATCAACACAGCTTGTTAGAAAAAAGACAAAATGCCTATTAAATTATCAAGTGCATTTCTCATCAGAGTGCAGCTATTATTCTCTGCAAAGAAAAACTATAGCTTAATTGACTTCCTAGCAAAAGCAATGTTTAGACAGATGGTACTGAGAATCATCTGACTGTTATTCTTTAAATTGTCATGTTTAAGTGACAGGGACGTTTGGGAAACACGAGTAGGCAAGAGCGGGCACTGCCTCCGTTGGAGACGGGCTGCAGCAGGGACAGCCGTCCGCCTCCGGCCGCTGCCCGCCGCGGGAGGCAGTTGGCATCACACCGTGCTGGCCCCGGCAAAACCCTTTAAAAGCGGCTTGCTGGCATGCCACTGGTTTTGTCAGAGACTCCCGCGAGCTTCACGGAGGCTTTGTGCCCGGCATCGCGGGGCTCAGCGCCCCGCAGTGCGGCACGCAGCTGGGCAAAGAGCGGGGACTGCTGGTTGAGCTGTGGGTGCAGCCAGGTCTTTGCTTAAAAATGGTTAGTGAGCTTTTTAAAAAAAAAATAAATAAATCCTGAAAAAAATAAGTCTTCTGCCCAGCTGTATGAAAAAAGATTTCTAAGGCTGTGAGGTGGTATGGAGCTGGCAGGCTGTAACTGAGCCAGCTGAGCATCCCTGAGCACCTGCATGTCCAGTTCAGAGCAGGACACTCAGTGGTTTGGATCCTAGCGCAGGGACCCCGACGCGTTCCCTCGAGGGGCCTGCGTCCCCCTCTGCCACCATGCAGAAACAGCCTGAAGAATTTCCCAACAAAGGATGATCTCTTTACTGCTTGTTCATCTGAAAACTCATCTGAAAACTAAAGATGCTGCAGAGGTAAATGAAGCTTTAAGGCAGGAGAGTTAAAAAAGAAATCCTATTAACGAGCTTTCCAAGTTAAAAAGCCCCATTGTAAAGCAAATATCAATACTCTGCTCATTAACAGACTTTTGTGGAAACAAAGCCCATTTGCTTCAATTCTTTTACATTTCATTTTCATTATTTCGGTATTTGAGTTTTATATATAAACAAGGATTTGGTTGTGCATTCAAATTATATTAAAAAATAAATAAAAATAAATCCTGAACAATTTTAGGCTTGTGACCTTTGGAAAAGTGCCGATATTGGTGATCATCTCCAGAACTTTTTTTCTATGACAAAAAAATGGAAGATGTTCCTTCAAGTCACATTTCTCTTAAGAAGCTTTTCAGGGCAGGAAAGAACCCTGCCTATAAATTATTTAGACTTAGTCTTGCTGGGAAATCAAGTGGCAGAATCAATGCCAACCACAGAGGAACAAGACCATTTTAGGATCGCAGGCTATCCTGCCCTCTTCCTGCAGCGTTTCACTGCAGAAGCTGCCAGAAGAGCCTGTTGAAGAGCTAAGCACATTGCTTAGGACTGTCTCCCTGCAAAGCAGAGAGGAAATCCTGTAAATGGGATTTTAAGAGCAGTTGGAGTCAGGCTGCGGCTGCTGAAACGTTAGTCTGGCAATGTAGCCACTTCAGCGAGCCTCAGGACATGCACCCAGCCAGCAAAGAAGCTTAAGCTAGGAGTTGGTAATGGGAGGCAGGGTTATTAGGACAAGACAACTGGTTGCTCATCTGGTTGCCAAACCACCCAAGGGCTCTTATGATGTGCCAAGACAAAGCTTTTGGAGTGGCCCAGGGGAGCAAGGCGGAAAGGACCATGGAAATGACTCCAAAAATCTCCCTGCCCGACCCACTTCACAGCAGCTTTGGCTACTCTAACAAATTAAAGTCTGCTCTGATAAAAGCCACATGTGGCTTTACAGTACGAAAGCTTGGCTTACCTGGGTTTGCCAGATAAGGGCCCGGGTCCAGGTTCTTCTTCAGGGTGGATGTGCCCTAAGTGTTAGTATCAGGGCAAACCCAAGGCGTTGCAGCCAGGTCTCATGGGAGGATGCTGAGCTCTGCTGGATGCGGGTTGAGGAATAGCGGGGGCAATGCGAGGCTGCCCTTGCTGGAGCAGCAGTCAGCTGGGTCCCGCTGGACTCTGCTGTGATGGAGCGAACAAGAGTGGTGCCATGTGTTCTGCCCTACGGCGTGGAGCGTGCACCACGGCGGGGAGGCAACGCAGAAGCTGCCGCCCTTTAAGAAACCTCCCTCCCTCTGTAAATCTGCCCGGGCTGTAGTGAAACATCAGAGGAGGCTGAAAGACTTACACAGAAGGCTTGTGACAGCCTTTTCTTTTCCTAGCTTTGCCCTGTCTACCGGTGATGCTTCCAGAGGGCCCATCCACTTCAGTAGTCACCGGCTCTTGGATAGAGATTGCAGGGACCTGACATCCAGGCTGCTTTCCTCATCCCAAGCCCCAGCAGGTAACACTTGCCAAACAGGACTTTCCTTAAACAGGAGCTCTCCCCGTCTGTGACAGCAGTAACAAAACACAGGAGAAGCACCATCTGTTCATCTAGACGGGTACCAGCGGTACCAATCCTCACCACAGCAGTTGCAGCCTTTAATAAATACATACCACTCAGTTTTTCTAAATATTGGGAATGGGCCTAACCACTGAATTGCTGTTCCAGCGGGATTTATTGTTATTTATGTTGCACCAACAGCCTGCCTTTGGCAATGAGCATCATAGGCTGATACGACAGCTTGTACAACAGTGTTAAGTGAGTCCTGTAACGAACCCTTAGTGCTCAGCTTCCCACTCCTTGCTCCACACTCAGGGCAAGTGGGAGTGTGAGATGTGGCGGAGGTGCTCCTGCTCTGAGCACCACCAGCAGCAGCCCAGAGAGGAGAAAGTCCTCTCCAGCAGCTTTCCCCTATGGCTTTATGGGCACAGGCTGGGTCTCTCACAGGCTCCTCACGTATCCTCAGCCCTGCACGCACATCCTTCTCCAGCACCACTTGCTGTCTTTGACCCCAGCACTCCCACCACAGTGAAGCTGGATTGTTTTCTGGTTTTGCAAATGTCAGCAAATGCCATATGGACTGTAGCTATTTTGGAGCAAAGAAAAATAAAGGCCCATCCTTTATGATGCTCTCTCAGCCTCACTGGCCAGCCGGCAAGCAGAGCTGGGTCTGTCCCGGGGCCTCATTGCACCCTGGGGTTTCTGCTCACTGATTTTGGACTCTCTGGAGTTGGCTGTAGGACAAGAGCTGTTTTAATGGGACTTTTCCTGGCAACAGCAGTTTGTCCTGAATAAGGATGTGGGATTAATAACCTTGCTAAAACCTTGCCTTTTTTCCTGAATCTTGTCTAGAAACCGCACTGGAGCTGGTGGCACGGAGAACATCAGGTAGCTTTAGGGTGTCAGCCCCAACCACTCTGTAATTTGGGGCAAGTGTGGAGCATCATTGAAAGGAAATTTGGGTCCCAGCACCCAAAGCCAGGAGCCGTGGGGCCGGCTGTGCCCTCAGAAACTGCTATTTTCCTTGCTTTGCTAACAGACGGTACCTCAGGCTCCTGAAATAAATAACAATTTGTTGCCTAAGCTGAGAATGCTGGCATGAGCTCTTCAGATAAGAAGAAAATACTCACATAGGGGGCTGTGTTATGAGTATGTTTTTAAAGATGCTGTAGATTACCGGGGAAAGGGAGGGCTTTAAGTGGATCCATTTCATTGATGGTAGCAGGGATTCCTGAATGGGGCTCTCTTTCATCTGACAGATGCTGAGCAGGGATGGTTATAGGAGCACACGGCGGCTGAGAGGGGATGTATCCACCCAGCCTGCTCGCTAATGACAGACTCACCAGATCAGCGTGTGGGCACTGCCTCATTGCTGTTTTAGTCAATAAACCCCACTGGGTGAAACTACCAGGACGTTTATTACAAATAACATTTGACAGGATGAAATTAGCACGTAGAGCTCTTACGTTGGTTAATGAGGTCTGAAATATAATCCTATAAATCATCAACAACAGCCATCTGGTGACAGACACATGAAAAGAAGAGCAGGTGATTATAACACATCCACATCATTGCAGTGACAAGGGTTTAAAATAGCAGCATACCTTTACACAGGACACCACTGGGGTAGATTAGGAAATGATCAGTTATGTATCCTGGTTGCACAGTTCCCCTTGCAAGCAGACATCATGCTAGGAAGCTGAAGTGCAACTCAGGGCTGCTGAAGCTATCAAGCCTTCCAGCACATCCAGGTGCAGCATGATGGGTCCTTGAATCACACTGTTGCATAAGAAAGAGCTGGTTATGTTGTCCCTTCCTCCAACAAAGGAGAAGAAAGTTGCATCTGCTATGTTAGAATGGTCTAGATCTGGGTTTACAGAATCAAATAGGTGCTTTCCAACCCTGGCTGGGCAAGCGCCAAGATAATAGTCCTATAGAAGAGCCCTGCTTTGGTACCAGTGAAAATAAAGGAAAATGATGACCAGTCTGAAGTTGTTGAACAATTATTAAAAATGCTACATTAATTTGCAATATTTATTATCCAACAGAATTCCTTATTTTCATTATTTAGGAGGAAGTCAGGCTTTCCAAATGTACGCCTATTTTTATCCAAGGTCTATAGTAAAACACAGCAGAAGTGAGCAAATTACTTTATCACAGCAATTTACATTTACTGACCAGTATTTTTTATTTAGGAAGTAAATGTACTAGGAAAAAGACCACAGGTAGCAGGAGGTAAGAGTGTGGGGGAGGCATCTCAAAATCCCTCCACGTACAGCTGGATCACGGCTGCAAGCACATCTCCGCAAACGGTTCTCTTAGTAGCTGGGCTTGTTTTACAGGCACACAGATCTCCTGCTTTAGTACCCAATTCACAGTCCGTTTCAGTGTTGGGAACAAGTGCCAGGACTCTATTTATTGATTGATTTTATTTGTTCACGACCCCCAGTCATCACCTGGGGTTGTATCTGACTGCTCTAGACAGCCCCCTCCCACCTGCCCCTCCTAGCAAGCATCGCAATCTTTTGATAGAGGGTAAATAAGCATCTCCTGACCTGTTTTCTCACTTGCACAAGTACTTTCCAGAGGAGCAGAAAATATTATTCCCTGTAGGCTGGGTTCTAGGACAGGAGTATATTGCAAACAGTTAATATAGGACTAAATGCTGTGTAAAAATGATAGCCCTAAGTCTTTTCTCATTGCTGCTTGGCCTGTGCTTTAAATTATCCTGTGATGGAGTTTTAAAATATACGTACATATTTAAGCTTTCTCCTATTTTGTATCCCACTACAATCTGCTGTATAGCTGTGGTTTTTACTTCAATTTTGACAGTGCTCATTTCGTTTTCCCACCTATGCGAATGCACTGCTAACACTTCACCTTGCCTCTAGCATTTATAGAATCATAGAATCACAGAATAGTTTGGGTTGGAAGGGACCTCTAAAGGTCATCTAGTCCAACCCATATTATTCCCTGTAGGCTGGGTTCTAGGACAGGAGTATATTGCAAACAGTTAATATAGGACTAAATGCTGTGTAAAAATGATAGCCCTAAGTCTTTTCTCATTGCTGCTTGGCCTGTGCTTTAAATTATCCTGTGATGGAGTTTTAAAATATACGTACACATATTTAAGTTCTCCTATTTTGTATCCCACTACAATCTGCTGTATAGCTGTGGTTTTTACTTCAATTTTTTCCAGGCATCCACCACCTCTCTAGGCAACCTGGGCCAGTGCTTCACCACCCTCAACCCTCAGAATTTCTTCC
>NW_008794951.1:4629477-4630196 GCF_000699145.1 Aptenodytes forsteri
GCCCTCTTCTGGACCCGCTCCAACAGGTCCGTGTCTTTCTTATGCTGAGGGCTCCAGAGCTGGACGCAGTACTGCAGGTGGGGTCTCACCAGAGCAGAGTAGAGGGGCAGAATCCCCTCCCTCGACCTTTCAATGTTTAAGATCATCCTACGACAGTGTAAGATTTGCTGTGGTGACATTTTTCACAAAACCAGTTATATTTACGTATATCTTATATTTTCCTCAGTCCTTTGGTATTTTAAGTCATGACAGCCTCCCATTTGGGACCAAACTCTCTAGGTTGGATGCTGCAATTATTCCCCTTTGAATCAGTCAGGAAACTTAGCAGAATGTGTGCGAGTTACTCATATTCACCAAGGAAACAACTATGCTCTGGAAATTTGGTGTCCTGGTTTCGGTTGGGATAGAGTTACTTTTCTTCCTAGTAGCTGGTACAGTGCTGTGTTTTGGATTTAGGATGAGAACAATGTTGATAACACACCGATGTTTTAGTTGTTGCTAGGTAGTGCTTACACTAGCCAAGGACTTTTCAGCTGCCCATGCTCTACCGACTGAGAAGGCTGGAGGTGCACAAGAAGCTGGGAGGGGGCACGGCCAGGACAGCTGACCCCAACTGGCCAAAGGGACATTCCACACCATGGGACGTCATGCTCAGTACATAAACTGGGCGAAAGCTGGCCGGGGGGGCCGCTGCTCGGGGACTGGCTGGGCATCGGTCA
>NW_008794951.1:4630307-4677799 GCF_000699145.1 Aptenodytes forsteri
GCTGCGTGGTGCTCAGTTGCCGACTGAGGTTAAACCACGACATTTGGGATCAAGAAATATCTCATCTAATAAACAATGCTCATTTCTGGAAAAAAGAATAGTTTACTGAGGCATTGCTTGATTTTATTGTAAGGTTATATTTTGCTGTCCCCACGTTATGAGAATGAAACAACATTTCAGGTCTCCAAGAACCAGCACGTTACAGCGACGCCTGTGAATATTTCTCCCGCTCAGTGAACTGGGAGTTAGTTGAGAAGGAAACCAAAAGTAACCAGGTGTGTTAGAGGCTTTGTCTGTACTCTGGGTATTTTTTGAAGCACGCTTTCTTGCACATTGCTCACTGAAATTATTTGTGGATCACTATTATATTGTTCAGGATGAAAAGAAGTTCACAAAAAGCCAGTATAAGAACATGGAAATAGTTGATGGGGACATGAGAGGCAAAGCAGGAAGCTCCCTTGCTTAGCACTAATAGGTAGAAAGAAACTTATAAGCAACGCCAGCAGTTACAGTAATCCTCAGAGACATTGACTCTGTAGTTGATCTTAAGTGTACAACTGGTTATCGTACACCAACAAGCAAGGGAAAACCGATCAGACTTCTCATATGAACTAGCACAGAAGAACAAGAAACCCAAGAAGAACACAAAAGTTTGTGGTACGTGTAAAGCCACTGCTGAAGAGCAGAGCTTCAGGTGAGGGCAGAGCTGCAGAAGACCAAGTATATCAGTCTCGGCTGATGCAACTCTGCTTTCGGTAACCCCCTGGCTGCGGCAAGGGAAGGAATTGGCATGGGAAATGTGTGGCGGAAAGTCTGTGTTCTGATTAGTTCATTTTGAGAAAACATGGCACTCAAGACTTTTGGGACATAGAAAGGATCTAACTTACAATACCAGGATATGTTTGGACTCCTTGTGGTAAATGCACTGTCAGCAATGGCAGGAAGCATCTTTGAAAAAGCTGGGCACTAATTCTAAGTATGAGGCACAGAGCGAAGAACATGATCTAAAGTTACATTTCTATTATGTCTAGATACCAAACTGCCTTCCAACACACAAACAATAATAGATTTTGCTCAGTTGCTTGCTCTGCTGATATAACCTCATCACTTCCAACATATAAAATGCAGTGGTGGCTTTGCTGCTGCAGTCACTATCCTTTATAGTGGTAGTAATATGCCATAAGGTGAACCTGCAAGCATTCATTGCAAGTGTCTTAATGCAAATAACCCACACCTTGCAGTCATCCCATGGAAAAGATCACATTTGCAAAAAGATGCGGGGCTTTAAAACCTTGCCACATCTCGCAGTCTACGAATGCAATGTATTTCTAAGTCAGCCTTGTCATAGAAAGCAGATATACCATTCAAAGAAACAGCAGCCTGCCTCATTTATTTTTAGAGGTAACTGAAAAAGGAAAACTTTCCTTGATGTAAGACTGGGCAGGAGAAGAATTCTGCTCAAATCACCGTTATTGTGCATGCAGTAAGGCTGCTGAATTACAACTGCACTTCTAACAAAAGTATACCCTGACTTACTAAACAGAGTGCTGCGGCAATCACCCAGCCGGACACGGAGAGAATCCTTGCTTGGCTCGTGAGACGTGGGAGAGCGCTTGCTTCCCACTCTGCAGAGACAGCCCTTGGGCACAGGAAGGCCCAGCCTCGCTTCTCACGCTTGGGGTGCCACTACTGCAAAAGGCAGCGTGTCTGCCAGCGATCCCCTATCTGTCGACAAGCGTTTGGGATGTGCTCTGACATCCCTGGTTCTTACGGTTCAATTCTTTCTTCTGGCCTTCGCAGAAATTTCCGTGGGCTCCATTCCCCAAAACTGACCAGTGCTGTTTTGTAAAAACCAGTTCTTTAAGTATTTGATCACCTAACAGCAAAAGGACCTCAAGACCACAGCAATTCTTGAAGCGACATTGACTGCATCTGCTAAAGGTAAAAAAGCAATTACTCAAAGCACACTGATGGCAGAATATTTAAGGAGTTTTAAAAGCTTATCAGGGATCTCAATTTTGTGACTTGTTTTCAAATTTCCTGCACAAGTCATGCATCAAAAAAAAAGAATGCAAATAAACAATGAAAAAGACATTGAAAATATTATTTCAGTCAGCAGTAAAATGAAGCAATACAATGGAAGATTAATTTTACCTCGGAGCATGCTGAGTGATGACACTAATACTCATTTTAAAAGATGCAAAAGGCATTGTGCCCCAAAAGATGGAGTGTGATTATGAGCTTAATGGGTTGTTTAACTTGATAAAGTGCCAGTTTCTAAATAGAAACCATGCTTTAAATATTTAACCAAATTTTTAACAACCTCCCATTTCTTCCTTAGCTAAAAACAAATACCAAAAAATTGCATTTTTCTTTAAGCATCCAAAAACCTTGATACGCAAATTAAGCAGAAGGAGGAAGATTTAGTTAAATTTGGGTGCCTTCTAGTCAAAGCAGTGAAGTTGCAGTGTAGATCCCATTGCCTTGTAAAACACGTGCCAACCAACGATGAGATTAGCCCATGCCTTTTGACTTTCCAACGGCTTACACGAGTGGACATGGGGGGGTCTTCCCCATGCATCCCCATTGTTCCAAGACCTCGCACCAAGCGTCAGAGTGGTACCACTGCCACAGCCTGGCGTCCCCTCGCCAGCTCACTGCCCTTGCCCAGGGAAACAGTCTGCCCTCCAGAAGGGAGGACTTATGAAGGATCATCTCGGTGCCGGCCCTAGTGCGAGGCTGGCAACAGGACACGCCAAACGCACTGCATCTCACCACCTGTGCATTAACCCCACCAAGCAGGGACCCTTTCCCTCCCGTCACACCTCGCGCATTGCTGCCCCCTCTCATCTGCTTTAGTCTCCATCGATATCTCACTCCCTTCTCATCTCCAGCCCCTGGGCAGTTCAGAGCATCCACTGGTTTTCCTGGGGGCCGGCCTCCGCCAGCCCAGGAGCCTTGCAGTTTACTCTGCCATGAACAGCAGCCACCCAGCGAGGTGGCTTCCCTTCTGCCCACACGCACATGGAAAAACCTACATAATTCTATCAAAAGATGCTGCAAACCCGGAAAAGAACTAGAAGTGAGGTGACAAACAGTCCTGTTTGAACCCAGGCCAAGGCCATCGGCTGCTATTTTGCTGCCTTGAAAAGGACAAGGTGAAACTCAGAGGGGTGGCAAGAAGGTCTGAGGGCGCCATCGCAGAGCCCTGGTATGATGGGGTCACCTCCACCCAGAGGGCTCCCCCAAGGCAGAGGGGTCCCCAACCTGCCTCTGAAGGACCCAGCGCCCAGGCGCTGTGGGAGCAGTGGGCTGACAGCACAGGAAAACTCCTGGTGGCTTTAGCTTTGATCCCACCACTGCTGGATCACCCACATTGACCTGCCCACACTCACGGTGCCACTCGGCACTGCTCCCCCAGCAGGCTCTGTCCAAGGACCAGGGTGCTTCATGTTAGCCCCGAAAACCCAAGAGGCTTTTTCCTTTCCAAATATTCCCCCCTGCCCCCTCCAGCTGTCACCTCCCACGGGAGAGAAAAGCTGCTGTCCTTTCTTTGCCAAGGCCACAGCATTGCACTTTGAAAGAAGGAAATGCCTTTGTGGCTGGACCTTTTATATCCCAATGACAGATTGCTCCCCAACTGCAGCAAGCCAGAGTCCCCGGTGCGTGCCTCCAGCCCCAGCCCGGCGGAGCAGGGATGGGAGCAGCCCCTCCGGCAGGCACGGGGCTCAGCCGCATTCGGCTTTTTGCAGAGTTTGGGCCCTTGGCAGCCAGGAACAAATTAACATTCAAGTGAGTCTGTTTGGATAACAGAAAATGCAAAAACTCTGCATGGCAAGTGATCCCTTTTAAAGCAGAATTACAAGCCTGGCAGACGTCCAACTGGCACAGTAGCTCCGAGCAGCAAATACACACCACTTAGCTGGTGATGTGTAAAGGGCACTTCTTAACAATTTCCGCCTTGAAAACTGTCTTGTGAAATCTTCCAACTTGGGTTGTATTCACACATCACCCGAATCAGCTGCATGTCATTCAGTGTAGCTATTAGTCCCAGGCTTTAAATAATCTAGCATCTGTGTCACCTACCAGCAGTAATGGTGTGACACTTTTTTTTAGTTAGCCTGTTTTCCCTTACGTTTCGCACAGATGATTGGTTGATGAAAAGTCATGGATACTTCCTAGACTGACTGGTTTTGCACCCTTCATTGTTTTAGTCCTCAGAAGGTCCCTGTGTTTGCAGCTAAAAATCCCACTGCATTCCCATCTATAGCTTAAACTTCCCTAAAAGCTTCCTTTTCCAAACCCACTTTCACTAATGCCCTCACTGGATCAAACTCCACAGCTGACTATCAGAGGTGTGCTGCTCCTTTATTTTATCACAGAGTACTTGAACCAAGTGATAGGTACCTCACAGCCCAGTCTGACTTTCCTTGGTGGAACCATGTCTCTCCTCCACTGAGCTTCACGGAAGGGACCTGGTGGGACCATGTCTCTCCTCCACTGAGCTTCACGGGCACAAAGGGAAGAGTCCAGATGGCAATTCCTCCCCAAAGCGGCTGCCTCGGACCCCACGTCTCCTTTCTCAGGTGCCAGAGCACTAGCCATACCTCCTTATGGAGAGAGTAAACAATCATGCTTGGAGTCCTGTGCAGATTTGACTTGCCCCTTGCTAAAGGTTACCACTTTTAATGTGTAGGCTTAGACCTTCTGGTAGTTCTGCAGAGAGGCGTAGACACCCACAGAGTATGGCAAACGCGGCTTTTCCTGCAGGAAGACGGAATGGGAAATCATCAAGCACAGCGTGGCTCCTTCTCTGCCTCCCCATGGTGACCCTGGCTTCAGCTCTCCTTCTAACACCCTTCAAACACACAGACGTTGCAGCCTGCCCTGGAGGGTAACACATTTGAACTGTTTTGTTGCTGCTGTTGCAGCGGGAGGTGGGTTGCATGGGATGCCCAACATCAGGGCGTCGGGGCAAAACAGCCACGAGGTGCAGAGGGGACAGTCTGCAGCAGTGTGCAGCAACCCGCCCCGGGGGGAGCAGCACCAGCTGGAACTGAGCAGGGCAGTCTCAGACTGGCGCGTTATGCAGCCCATCTCCTTTGCTACGAGCTGAGTCTTGCTCTTTTCCCAGTAGGTTTTGTTTTGCTTTGCACTCCCACTGCTTTTTAGGCTTCTTGGGAATTTCACAGATCAAACAATCGAAAACCAACCTCCAGCAATAGCTTATTTTCTCTGCAAAGAGGTGGTGAAAGGGATTTGGACAAATCCAAAATTCATTGCTGTCAAAGGGGTGTGGAACCCCACAAGAGCACCCTGCCATTTACAGAGGAATGAGAAAGACCTATGCATGGGCAGAGATGTCACACACCTGCGCAGGCGTAAGTACGACACAGTCACAGAGAGTATCTCCGGAGACCTCCAGCCCCCTGAAGCATACTGACAGAGGGTACCAGCGTCATTCAGAAAGGCTGTTAGGAGGCAAGGAACTCGAAACAATAAAAACTCGATGCATGTTCTTCTGTAGGTCAGGTTGCACTCCCATACTCACCCCATTGATATCAGCAAAGTTCTTGCAGGATAAATTCCTGATCGGCAGGAGCTAGAGGGACAAAATCTGCCCCTTGTCGTTTTTTGCCACCGTTCATCTTGCTGGGACCTTTTTCACTTCTGATCTCATTACTTCAGTACTGAAACCTATTATTTTTTCTTGGCTTGCAGCTATCCTGACAACAGCCAATTTACAAGATTAAAAATTAAATGTAAATGAAAAACTTCGGAATTAACAACTAACAATCTGAACAAAGAAAAAGTGTAATGAAGTAACGATATGCAAATAAGCAGCTTGCACAGGTAGCAGAAATGGAGAGAGAATAATAAGAAAAGAAGCGGTAAGAGGAAAAGATACTTTGGTAACTTAGGTAGGAAAATGGAAAACATTTTGCCTGACAAATATTGAGAGGCATGAGTGAGGCCCACAAGAAAAACACACTGCAAGATTTGACATCATGAACACAGTTTCTACAGTAAATCCTCAGTGTTTCATACCTGCTCTAGTTCTCCAAAAGCCAGGTGATGGGAGGGGTGAGGCTACCCCAGGCACTGCATGGAAGAGCATCCAACCAGCCGACACCTCCCTGCGGCCTCGCAGCACATCAGGAGGTTTTTGATGCTTGCTCCTGCCCAAAGCGTTTTTGAAATGTTTGATGCTTGCTCCTGCCCAGAGCCACCCACGGGGACAGGCTGAGCACAGCTCAGCTCAAAACTGACTTATAGATGGTTTTCCCTCATGACCTGGACAAATCCATGATGTTTGAATTTCATTAAAAGCATGCAGTTCTGTACAACCCTTTGTGGGATCAATCCCCTTAAGCCATTCTGGCTATCTTAGACACCAGGGTTGTGGCTTTTCATGCTGTATCATCACTGCATTTCTCATTCACCCCATAAGCAGTTGGGTTTGCAGAGCTCAGACCCCCACAGGACACAGAGTCAGCTAATGTTGCAGCTTCTTCCACGTGCCACGCACAGACCGCATCCACCAGACAGACTGACAGCAGCTAATCAGCTCTGTGCGGAGCACCGGGACCCTGCTAACCCTTTGCTCCTTCCTTCTGCAAACCCATCTGCAGCAGTCTCCATCTGAGAGGCTTCCTTCCCAGATCAAAACGAACGGAGCATATGCCAAGGCTATCAGTGTGTGGATATTTCACTTGCAGGACACCATTTGCTTTGCTTAAAAAACAAACAAGATAAAATACCGAACAACCTTATGGTGCTGGCCTGATCTAGTCTAATGAGAATGTGTTGAGAACGGCCAGAATCGCTTGGTTTTTTTCAAGCTCAGGAAGAAAGTTTATTGCAAGAGTTCTTTTAGGGGTGGATTTAGAGCACAGAGGAGAGGGGACACACAGGGTGGTGGCACTGAGGGGACACCCAGATCTGCTGGCACACGCTTCTGCAACCAATGCAGAAGCCACTCTGCTGGGCTGGAGGGAGACTGGGCTCCTGGGGAGGGCTGCCTGCACAGCCTGGTCCCTGCACCACCTCCCGGAGCTGGATTTTCTCCTGGGAGCATATTTGACCTTGTTTAGCTAAGTGCATCAAAAGTAAAAAAATAGACAAAAGCATCAAGAAATGGAAGACAAAATTAGCTAGGATAAAACCTGTCTGATGGGTGGCATTATAAATGCCTAGGAATAATCATAGCCTGCCCAAAGACTATTTTCAAAGGAAAGCAGCTCAGCTTTGATGCCTTTGGAGTCCAAGGACTTTGGCTTTTTGCTTAAACTCCTTCTGTTGTGTTTCATGTTTTCTCAGGGGAAAACACAGACATCAGAAAAACACCCTTTTTCTTAAGTAGGCTGCAGCTAAAGAGGTGGCTTCATCTCCTGTGCAGAGATAAGAAGTGCTTTGCTATTCAAGAGGTTGAAGTAAATAAAAATCAGCAATCAAGGGAATCAAAATGCCCAAAGACTCTTTGCTCACTGCTTGTCAGTGCTAAACAAGTTCTATTAAACCCAAAAAACCCAAACCAACCCACAACCCCAGAATCACAACAGATGTTCAGGCACTCACGCTGCCCTGACTGGCTACAAGAGGAAGAAGCAGCACAGCAAGAACAGATGTTGAAGTGTACTTTTCCCCAGGAAAACAAAAATAAAAGCTCTGTGAGAGACGCATGTGAAACCTGCACCCCATGGAGCGCAGCGGGAACATTGCTTGTGCTTGCCACCACATTTCTGCTACCCACAGTCCTGTGTGATGACGCATCAGGAGCCCCAGGGCTTTGCTTCCTCCTGCAAGGGCTGATGTTTACCTTCGTCCCAATGCAGCCCTGCTCCAGCCACATCTTGCAGCCCCCTTGTGAGCTGTGACCATCGCTCACTCCTTCTGTCCTACTGTCCATGTGGTGGTGGAGGTCTGCTCCTGGCCCTCCGGCATCACTACTTTCTCCCACACTCCCTGGCCTCCCCCATCCCCGCAGCCCAGCCCAGGGGGGCTGCAGAGCTGACAGCAAACCCCCAGGGCCACAGGTGCCACCCTGTCCATAAAAGCCTCCGGCCTCTGAGCCCCGTGGAGCGCTCTGCATTGGTACAGACAATGCCCCACAGCCCTCCCATGAAGCACCAGTGTTAGGCTGGAGGCCACGTAGGCAAGATAGCAGAGCGATGGCACGCAAAAGCCAACGGGCAGCATTCAAGCATTCAAGCAAGGAGCAGACAGTATCTCAGGAAGCACTGCACGTACCTGGCCGGAGGCCAGAAACATGCTGGCTACAGCACTAACTTATCAGCAGCAGGCAACTTTGCAAACAGCCTGCAAACAGGCTCCTCCGTAAATCAAAGGCCACGGAAAAGAGCCTCAGACAGGGTGAGAAACCCCATCCAACAAAGTTCACTGCAGCGAGATGCCTTTTCCTAAACAAGGCAGGGACACGGAGAGCAGCAACAGGCAGTGGGGTGCGGCACAGCCCCTGGAGCAGCACGCCGGGAGGAGGGCACCTCAGAGACGTGCCTGCTGCCCCCTCGGCTCCCGGCAGAGACAGACTCCGGTTGCTGAAGTCCAGCATTCATATTTTAGCTTTGTATTATCCTTAGGCCAGCCGTATTCTTATTTCCCTCATGGGAACACAGCTCCCAGGTTTGTCCCATCTCCACACAGTGCCTCTGCGTCCCTAATAACTTCAGATCCCACCGGCAAACCTCAGCCATGGCTGAGGTCTATAAGGCACTGTGTCTGGCCAGCCCTGGGAAAGCGACCGACGGGTACGATTGTCCCACTGCTGTGACGGAAAGGCTACAGAATAAGCAGAGCCCTTCTTTATCATGCACCACGAGATCTAGCTCTGCATCTTCAGACAACTCTGTTTCCATGTTTCTGCAACAGTCAGATAGATGTTGATATTTTTTGTGATCAGATGGTCCTTTAAAAGGATGTGTCAGGCAGGGCCTTTTTAGATAAAGGGGCTTTCAATAAAAAGACCGTTTCTAGTCCCACAAAAGCTAATATTATTTGAAATAACTCAACAAAGTCATTAACGAACCATTCTCAATCAGCATTTAATGAACAAGAACACAAGAAAACTAGTACCATAATTATCTGCTGTGGTAATTTCACATTTTCTTTCACTAAGTGAATGAAAAATAAAGTGACCACAATTATCTGAGATTTTAAGCGGAGTCTTGCAGCCCTCCCATAATTACTCAACTAGATGACATGATAGTTTCCTCTAACTGCTCAGATGACAAGAGGAGGCGGCCCCGCGGTGCAGCGCCATAGGCAAACAGAAAAGAGAGGCGGTTTCACCTACCACATTATTTTGGAGGCAGGCTATGGGACCAGATCTTGTCTTCACCAGCATGAATGAGCTCCAGTGAAATGCCATCAGGGTCAAACCTGGTGTCAGCCAGATCAAAAATCATTTACACTGCACCCAAAAGACCAGTTTCATGAGTAATGTGCAGCCAGTACTGTCCCCTGGGTGGCAGGAGGGCCCATGCTGGCCCAGGAACACCACGCAAAGCTCCTGAAAACACCCAGAGGAACAAGATCATCCCCTTCCAGGAGCGTGGGACGCTGTTAAGCTGGGAAGGGGTCACTGAAGGGAGTCTCCTGTTCAGTTGTGGTATCTGTGACATGACCCAGCGCAGGGCCGAATCTCTGTACAACAAATACGTTTTCAATGATGGAGTTCTGGTCCTGATCCCTGGACAAGCCCAGCGCAGAGCTTTCCTTCGACTGGAGCTGCCTCAACAGCAGCATCTCTCTGTAGGGCCCTGTCTGAGAATCTACCACACAGAGAAAAATGACTGTGTCGTGTTTTAGTCTGTACTCAGATTTATAGGCCATCCCTAAACAGCCCCCTGTATGTTTTAACCTGTGGCTTTTCAGAGAGCAATCTGGGCCTAGACCCTTGTTTCTGTGTTCTGTCCTTGCCCTTCTTTCACCATTCCCATAAGATTGAAACAAAACTCCAACCACCACCATCTTCTGCAAATCACCAGAAAGACGTACTTACGCCAACGCCAACTAGCAAACTGGGCACAGCACCCTGGATTCAGGTCCTGCCTTGGCGAGTCCCTGCCTTCGTTGCCCTTGCCATTAAACGTGACCACGCTGACCTCTCCCAGGAATGCCACCATGATTGTCAAGGTTGTGCTGCTGCAGCGAGGAGGGTATTAAAACACTCCAGACTTCTGCTCTGCGGTGAAGTCTATAAACCTAGTGACCTGGTGCTGTTTGACAGACAGAAGAGTAGACATACAGCATATTGAGGCTATTAGCAAGAGTCAGGCAACAACAAACAGCATCGTGCTATGAAATTAAATTGGAATGCAGTAAAAATCCCAAATGGGAAAATATGCAGATCAACATGAACTTTGTCACTTTGCTGAATTACAGCATGTTTAGTGACACGGATTGCTTTTCAACTGGAAAGTAACAGATTTTTCTGTCTGATGTTGCTGAGATCTGGTCATAAAAAGCCGTTTTCTTGGGAAATGACAGTGGAAATGCAATAGATCATCTACCTTCTAATCAAAGGGGTGTCTGTTTTAAGGAGAATTGGAGGATGTTGCTTCCTTCCATTCAAAGGGGTGTCTGTTTTAAGGAGAATTGAAGTTTTAATCAAAGTTCTTTCTTATGTTTGTCAAAAGCAGGGAAAAGTGACAACTGCTTGTTGGTTGTTGGCTCGTGCTGAGCCAACCATTTGAATATTATTCTGGTTGATTAAATTTGCATTGCTAATAGGGGAGAAGCCATATGCCTCACACACCTGTAGAATACAGCTCCGGGTTTTTAAAGGTTATTAGCACGCTATTATGTCCTGGCAAGAAAGGATTTTTTTGGAGCAGGATGAAGAGCTCCTGGGGGCGCAGAGGAATGCACCGGGTCCTCTGCCACCGCTCCCCTTCCCATGCTGCGCAGGTCCTCCCCGCATGGCTCTCCCTGCAGCTGGCCACGCAAACGGTAGCAGCAGGGGAAGGGAGAAACCTGCCTCTTCCTGGGCAAAAACCCTTCAGCTTTAGCAGGGAAGTGTCTATCAGGGCAGCATGAAGTCTCACTTAAAAAAAAAAAAAAAAAAAAAAAAAAAAAAAAAAAAAAAAAAAAAAAAAAAAAAAAAAAAAAAAAAAAAAAAAAAAAAAAAAAAAAAAAAAAAAAAAAAAAAAAAAAAAAAAAAAAAAAAAAAAAAAAAAAAAAAAAAAAAAAAAAAAAAAAAAAAAAAAAAAAAAAAAAAAAAAAAAAAAAAAAAAAAAAAAAAAAAAAAAAAAAAAAAAAAAAAAAAAAAAAAAAAAAAAAGGGAGCATGCAAGAGATTTAAATCTTACGGAATAGCTTATAGAGATAATGGAATTGCTGCTCTCTGTCTGGCTACAGCTGAATTTTAAATGGTTTGGGTAAAAATGAGGGGTTTGTTTTTCCTGTTGTCCAATTAAGAACTTTGTCATCACTAGAGATTGCTGAAATTATTGCTTTCTCCTTAAGGTTATATTCCAAAAATTAAACAGACTTCTACTCCCCTTAAGACTTTGTAGAGGGATTTTATCCTGATTAAAGCGTTAAAAATTAATGCCACTCAGACAAGTCCCTTTGGATTCTACAGACTGCAGCTACTGCCTGTCTCCTCCAGGTATTTCAGTTGACGTTATCTGTAATTAACATTACGTGTCTTAGCCACCGGCTTTTTCTCAGGGAATTTTCAGTAGTGCTAAATGGGGGCCAGGCCTGCCTGCTGTGAAACCCAGCCTCGAATGCCAGGCAGATCTGATCTTGTCCTCTTTGCGGCATGCAGCTTTATTAGCAGTGAAGCAAACACTATATGGAGAAAATTCAGTGTGCATTTAACTTTCCAGGCTAAGGATCCTGCTTAGGGATCACCTCTCAATACTCACTCCCACCCCTGCGATATCCAGGCTCAGAGATACCATTTGCTGTTTTCATTTAAAAGCTGTTGCCTGGTAAAAGTACAAAGCATTTCAGGAAACCCAGCTAAGCTAACACTGTGCGATACAGGTGGGAATGTTTGGTCTCAGGATGGAAAATCTCTGCAAGGAAATCCCATAAAAGCCGAGATGCACCGTCAGAAGAGCCCTGGGCAAGCATTACTGTCACCAGTAACCAACCCCACCAACCCAGCCTCAGCATTTGAGACTTACAAGTTTCACTCTCCCCTGAATGTCCAAAACTTTATTGGGCTAATTGATAATTCTTTAAGGACAGCCAGGCAGAGAAGTTCTTCACAGCAATGCCATAGAAATCGCAATAGAGACAGAAATATGAGTTGGTGAGTATTTGTTCACAGGCATGTATGTGCGTTCTCCTTGCTCCATGGGTATTTATGGACAGATAGAAGAACAGATAAGCCTGAGCACGTTTTTCCCCAAAGCACACTGATAATCCTGACCCAGCAAGGAGGATCCAGCAGGACAAACACCGCTTTTTGTGCAAAAACATAAAGGCAATACCTGATGTAATGAGCTCAAGGATGATTCCACGCAGCAGCATCCGGAGCAGAGCGAAGCGGTGCCGGGGAGCAAGAACCAGACTGGCTCTGCCCTGCGGGGACAGGAAGGCACCGGGAAGGAGCCCTGGGAGGCAAAGGGACATGGGGAGGGGGATGTGGTGGCCACAGGTGACACCTCTGGCCCAGCATTTGTGAAAATAGATACTTTGCTGCAAATACCTAATGCAAAACTTGGTACTTGGGACCTTTAAAGACTCCGAAGGAGAGCTGCCCCGTTTCCTAGTTATATGAATACATATATATTAAACTTGCACTGCTTTGATACCCCCTGTACTGGCTGGAGAGAGGCAGCGTCAGCTGCATCCTCTTCTGACGCACTGCACCAGTCCCTTTTCACCTGCATACCAGTCCCTTTTCACCTGCATCTCTCTCTCGTTTTTAAAAATACATCCGCATCAAGACAGTGACTTCCTATCGTGATGTCTGGAATCGCAGGTTGTCTTAAATAAAGGACATTTTTCAGAACTGGCAAGGACACTGTTACTGCGGTCAGTTTGTCAGAAAGTTTTGTTGGGGTTCAATAGCAATTGCCTTTTTTAATTGCAAAGTCATTTAGATTTTGATAAAACTTGCTGTCAATTTCCCAGAAATGTCTGAGGTGATAATTGCCATTTTTAAAATATTCTTCTGAGAAGTTTTATTTCAATTAATTTGTCAAATTATGAGGTGTTTTTAAAACTGACAAAACATTTTGTGTGGGCATTTCCAAAACAAAAATACCTGGGATGACAGACAAGAGGGGGGAGGCAGTGCTGGGATGAAATTGCTTTAAAAATTCCAAGTTTTTGACCTAATGCAAGGCAGAAATGTCAAACCCTCAAAAATATTGGCAGGACAAGAAAACAAATCACCCAAAGGAACCTTGTATTAATGCCTCAGTGCCCACGCAGAGTTCGCTATAGCATCAGCCACGGTGAATATGATGTTGTTAGCTACCTGCTTTTCCTAGATTTCAGATTACTTGGCTACCCAAGCACAGGCGAGCTGCCTCCTCCTGAGCCCACCCCAGCAGCCGGTGCGGCTCAGGAGTCTGGCATGGATGCACAGGCTATTCCTGTTGTCTTTCCCAGAGTTGTAAAGGTGGCTGTGTGGTTGGAAAATGCTTGTTACAGAAAAGGGCAGCTCTGCTCAGTGCGAGGAAGGCACAGAGCACAGGTTCCTAAGTAGGCTTTTTCTAAGCTTCCCCAGTGTTTACTCCTTCCCAGGCAAGAAAACAACAACGAAGGAAAGCAACAATTGCCATGTAATTGCAATATTCTGAAAATAATAAACTTCCTTTGGTAAAGGAGCATGTTACTAACACAAACCTACAGGACTAAGATTGAAATAAGGCTCCAAGGTAATGAAAAATGTGCAAGGACTCTAAAATAATTCCCTGCAGAACAACAGAGCCTCTCCCAGGCTCAGCACTGACATCCCACATCTGGGATAGCTCATTAAAAACCACCTATGGTACTGAGCAATGCCTAAGCTCTGGACAGGAGCAAAAAGCTCAGTGGAAGAGAAGAGGTTGGAGCACTCTTCAAGGTGAACCAAGACAGCTCAAGTAGTGTGAGATGAAGAAGCCATCGGCAAGGCCAGCCTTAAGAGACAGCTATCAAGGCACAAACACATCCCTTTAGGAAAACAAGGCAACCCCTCCTCAGCCATACTGTACAGTAAGCTCAAGGACACGCGATGTTTCAGCATGCAGATCTCTGCTCTCTACTGTAAATTGGGAAGGACCTTGGATGCTCTGTTTAAATTTAATTTATAGACAAGAAACCCAAAGTTTCTTAAAAGAGCACATCAATAAATTAGCATCAAATTTTGCTGCCTTGTCAAGGATTAGCAGTTTTAATCCATTTCAAGCATGAATTGGGAATTAGAAAATAGTGCTGAGATATTAATAACAAATAGTTCAGTGTGTGCCCTTAATTTGCTTAAATTTAAAGGGTTGGTAGGAATTTTTATGCAGAGTGGAGAAGGAGCTGAGCAGATAGAATAAAAATATCTTACTGGCATAACATACTTAGAGCTTTCAGGCTAAAGCTCTGTTTTCCTATTCATTTCTGCATCAGATATTTGCTGTCTGAGCCTGTTAGTAGCTGAGGTGTATATCAAGAGTAATTCATTTTCAATCATTTGAGTGAGCAGGACTAACTGCTGTGGACAGAAGTACACAACTGGGCTTCAGCAGCAGACTGCACGTTCGACTTTCACTTTTAAACGAAAGCAGCCTAGTTGTTAGGTTAGCTTGCTCCACTGAATTTACCAGCAGGCTTCCCAGCTTGACTACAAGGTCCCTCCTTTTGTAACTAGATCCTTTAGCCCCAAAGGCTACAAAGCCCAGTTTTTGAGAAGAGGCTGGATATGGTCTCTCTCTAGCATGAGTACTAAAAAAGGATCTACGTTTTAAATTGGAGGGTGGATCTTAAACAGACATCCTCATATGACGTGAAAATAATTGTTTGCATCCATGCGATGGACCCTGTTTTGTGGAAATGTGCATTTAAACCTGGATTGTAAGCAGCCGTGTATTCTGCACGTGCTAATGCTGTTAATGCAGAATGTGTCTGCATGACTTATGGTATACACTATGATGAAGAAGTGAAATCCTACACATAAATCAACTTAAAGGAAGGGAGATTGGGCCAGGGTTAAGGGACTAGCCTTGGGTTTTGAACACCAAGGCTCATATCTCTCGTCTGCAGCTGAACATGCCCACAGATGAGTCCTGCAGGTTCCCTGCAACCCACTTCTCTCGCAGTAAAATAGGGTTATAGAAATGCCGTAGCCCAGTCCAGGGGTTGTTGCAAGGGCAAGCACTTCTGAGATTGGGAAAAATTCAGCTATGACTATTGAAGAAAGTGATGAAAAAGTCTTCATTTCATATGTAAATTATTTTTTATGGAAACATTGCCATAGGGCAATATACACCCATGTTCCGGAGATGAATTTTCTCCTAACTTCATCAGACTTTAGCCTCAGCAGCTTGATCGCTGTGTCTACAGCTCACAAATTAGACAACAATACTCCCCATTTGGGATCTCCACAGCAGCCTTTGTGGAAAATTGTAAGACGTGATTTTCTCCCAGCCATGTCAAAGGAGTCCCTTTTTCCATCCCTTTAAAATCCACATACAATTTCCAGTTAAACTTCAATCCAGTGCTAAAAAGACCCAGTGTGAAAGAGGAACTGTGCTATATGTGCAAGTAACAAAGCTGCTAGGAGGCTCTCTAAACATACTTCTCCCATAACCTGCAGCGATCCAGCCCTGCATGCCCAGCGGCGGTATCCTCCACCCTCGTCCTGCTGCTCCCTGCCCGGCTGGCTCCTACCCTCCCACCGCCAGGCGCTACAGCAGTCCATGCTGAGATCTGTGTAGCGAATGCGGCATTGTGGGTTCTCAGAATAAATAAAAGAAAAACCCAGAGATTTTCGTCCTGATGGGCCACACAAGGATGGA
Source organism: Aptenodytes forsteri (assembly GCF_000699145.1). Lineage (NCBI taxonomy): Eukaryota > Metazoa > Chordata > Aves > Sphenisciformes > Spheniscidae > Aptenodytes > Aptenodytes forsteri. The sequence goes on from NW_008794951.1 coordinate 4,646,281, forward strand.
GTGTGTGCTCACACGTTGCTCCGAGATCTTTCACAAGTCTGGAATCATTTGCAAAATCACTCTCCTGGTGCAATATCATACCGTGCTCCTCATATACCACCTTAAATGTACCCATCTACACACACACTGGCTGGGGATAAGCTTTTGAGTCTGTATTAATTCACATTTGGTCTGTGGGTGAACAGCAAACAACGCAGGGCCGAGACCCAGAGGCCTGCCTGAGGTCTTCTGCTAAATCCCTCTGTCACTGATGGTTGCTGTCTGCAACCATTCACGTTCCATCAGCAACTGGGAAGGCAACTGAAGATGTACTTGAATAATCAGAAGTTGCCTGTTAGACCCCGTGAGACAGTCTCAGGGTCATCCCACATAGAGGGTGCTCACACACCCCTTTACACACCCACACCCTCTCTTCGGACATGGTACCTGTGCACGTAGAAGCCTCCAGCCAAGGTGCTGTGCTTCTGAAAGCAGAACAGGTGGGGATAAAGGAGGTCAGATACACCAAAGGGCTTTTAAACTGATTGTCAGCACTTCAGGGAGAAAATTAACATACCTCAAGTTGTTTGGAGAACGCCCACAAAGCCTGCTCCCTAGCACAGTCCCATGTATCATCGCTTTAATGGGTGTTAATGGGCTGGTGCCTTCAAAGCTTTTCAGTCAGCACAGATGTTTGCCCTTTGACAAACCACTTTGATCATTTACGCTACTAATTATTTTTAATTCAGAAAATGTCATATGAATTGTTTGAAATGTGCTGTACAATGGGGCATGGTATTGTTGATTACCTCCCCTAAACTTCTGCAAAACAACTAGCAAAAACTTGGTCCAGGCATGTAAAAAGGAAATGCAATTAATATAAATTGAGCTGTAAGTTAAAGTCCCCTTTCTCCTCCCAGATAACAGTAGATGACATTAGGAGAAGTTGTGCAAAGAAGTTGAGACAAGACTGCAATATTATGGTCATAAATCACAGTGTCTTGACATAACCTCATTTACAACATGCACCTCATTCCCATGACTCTTGCCTTTACACAGGAAAATGCAGAGGTGCTCCAAAACCAAGAACAGATTGCAGAACCAAAGTGAAGAGAGCAGAGACCGTGCTAATCCATAGTTGCTTTCCAGTGGCAGAAAACAGTCCTCTTTTTTTCTAGGCAGAATGACAACAGTAGAAATCTCATCATGTCACACAGTCACTATACGTTACATCTGTAATCCAGTCTGTCCAAAATTTTTCAACAGTTCAGTACATTTTCCCTTTTAAAAAGAACTGCTCTAATTTACCTGGAGCAAAATAAGTAGGGTGACAAAAAACAAAGCTAAACCCAACAGTTTTGGATCAACCAAAACTTCTGGCACTGGTACTAAGAGCACTTAATTTGATGCAAAGTTAATTTTTGAGGAGTTTCATTTCAGCAAGAACAGGAAAAATATCAGTGTTTGTAACTCCAGGCAGTTCAGCCACCCATCAGCAAAAATAATAACTGATTATTTACACAGCTCCACTCACAACCTTTGTCATAGAATGAGTCAGGGCAGAGTGCCTCTGGACTGCCCCTTGCTTATGACTTTTCCTGACCTGCCTTTACAGCCCAGCAGAGTGTTTGAGTTCACAGCTGGAAGTGTAGCATGAAGGACACATAGGATGAGCTCTCAAGTGAAAACATTTTATCTGGGACTCCTGAAGACATGCCTCTCAGCAGGAGATGTGGGTCACGCTGGGTTTGCTAGAGCCACCACGAAGAGATGCAGCTGACCAGAGAAGCAGGTAAGGAGGGATGCTTAATGCTCCCTCCAAGAAGCAACAGCTTGTTCTGGACACACACTTCCACAGGCAAGAAGTCCTGGACAAAGTCCATGGCTTCACAGAGCTGGAAAGCAGAGTGGGAACAGTGTCTTGTCTTATGTCCTAGGGCAGACAGAATCAAGTAGCACAGCATGGTGAAGTTGCCCCTTACCAGGCTCGTAGGAAGGCTCCTGTGACACATCATCTCCATGCAAAATGAGACAGATGACTGCCTCAGGTGCTCCGTCAGTAGCGCTGGATGTTGGTCAGGAGATGAACTCCCACCATGGGATGTGCAGGGCTACTGACTGGTCCAAAAGACCACCAAGTGGTTAGGAAAGTGCTTTTAAAAGGAAGTTGAGGTATTTTCTTCCCTAGTCAGACCAGGTTCCAAATCTTTTTCCAGATAACAAATTGTTCTTAAGTAAAATTTTTCTGATAATTTAAGATTTTTTTTCTGCTAAAATTAAAGCTATTTAGAAGTATTTCCTATCAACCACTCCATACCAGTTTTGCTAGAATGTCTTAGGCTAAGACAAAGGAAATCACAAAAACAGTAGGAAATACAGAAAGAAAACGGTTAAGATGATATTTCTCCCCAGTTTGACCTTATTTTGGAACAGGCCATGACAAAGTGAAAGTAAATCTTTCAAAATAGAGATACAGGTTTTAATCACTCCTAATTAAAAAAAGCTGTTAAACAGTCTATTTAAATGAAGCACGGTTTGAATGAAGGAGGGGAGGAGGTGCATCCCACCTTTCTGCACTTCCAAGTTGTTGATATTATCCCAGGAGTAATCATGTTGCTGCCTAGCCAGGGAAGATTGATGCCTATCTGTGCTGACAGACATGCTGATGCCTCTTTTCCTTAGGTTTCCAAGGTTATGGTTTGACAGTCAATGAAAATATTCTCTCTTCCCTGACAAACTGTTGGGCTCCACTGACTTTCTCCCCCCCCCCCCTTCCCTTCTCATAAAACACCTTCACATTCTCCCCTCACGGGAGAATCACGGGGATTTTATTAGCACCCTGTTGCAGCAGCCTTTTTTGGATGACTTTCTTCATGCTCTTCTGTACCACAGAGGGGCACCACGGCACCTGCAACTGGGCACCCCCGCATGTCTGCTGCAGAGGTGACAGAGGAACACAAACTTCACAGCTGCTCTGATTTACACAGTCGCAGCCATATACCACAAACTCGCTAGTTCCCTGCTGCCTACACCAACCCTGCCAGAGATGGACTGATGGGGGTCTGTACCCAGAGCGCTGCCCTTGCCCCTTCCCGCTGGTCGGGGCTGCGCACGGCGGAGCTGATTGCCACCGTTGCAGGATTGGAGAGAGCAAACCTGGATAGCGCGGGAAACGTCAAAGTTGCACATTCCCAGCTTCATTCTTCTACCTGTAGATGGCATGGATATACCTTGCTATCTCAAGCAGCTCTCCACTTCTGCTCACTTGCTTAGTAAGCAGCATTCTAGAGATCAGCATGTTTAAATATGAAGTACTATCTAGTGGGCAAAATTAACTCCCATCAGATGATACAAAACACCTATATAAAATATCTACTTGAAAAATCAATGCTTTTAAGGGCATTGAAAGTAATACACAAGTGAGAAACAACTGTAGGAACTATTGCACTTTGCTTTGCAATGAAGTCTTTACGCAGTGAAGATTTCCCATGGTAGGTGGGGTTGCCCATAGAGTGAAAAACAAAACCCAACAAACCTCCAAAGAAACAAACAATCAGGAGGAAACCACCCGAGTGATGTTCTAGCTATACGAGGTGTAGGACTATGCCTGTGAACTCCACTCACTGAGACATCTCAGCAAATGCTGCCACTGAGACAAGATGTAGGAGGCTGTTCTTAGGAGAAGCAGCCTACCTATCTGGCTAAATTTGCAACCATGCCTGTGTATCTTCGGGCTGGTCATGCAAAAAAGTATTTAATTGCCTCAAGGTTCAGAGCAGCAGTTAAGTGAGAATGACAGGAAAAGACAAAAACCCTAGCAAGTGTGACTGCAAGGAGAGTGAGGTACCTTAGCATTTCTGTAACTCCCAGTAAACACTCTTCCATAATTTTAACCAGCTAAATACCCTTTGTAAATCAGATCCACAGCATCTTTGTTTAGGCACTCCTGAAAAGTTTACCCTTAACCTTAACTACAAAACACTCAGAATTTTTCCAAAACTCTGCATTTGATTAAAATGAGAGATTTACTCAATGCAGAAAGTGAATCTCCATACAGAACTTCTTTAATACTTTCAGATGGGAACCCTCCAGAAGTGACTGTGTCTGCAGGAAGCTGAGGTTATCTGTAAAACCCTGCTTGCTGCAATGCCTCTCCTCTACAGAAAAATAATAATGAAATTAATTTTGGGCACTCCATTAAGCTGTAGTGTTCAGAAGCCATTCCTGCAAAGACTTCTCACACAGTACCATTAGCACCTACTTGCAATGCACCAAATTAAGCGTGTAGGCAGGACTGTGGAGAAGTAAAGTCAAAATAATTCTTATGTGCAGCTACCTAGGACACTGCTTAAAAGACGCAACAGAACTCCTCAACGTGTCTTAATAATTCTCACAGCCATTTCAGTAAGACACCAAAAATTTCCACTATACTTAGAGAACTATGCAGCTTCAGGTCCCCTCAACTCCTTACTTGCACAACTAACCTCACCTTAGAGCAATGGCTATTTGCTGAGACTGTATCCTTATTTTACCTCTCCCTCTAGCTGAGGGCAGCTCTGCTAGTCATTGCAGAACATATAAATCACACACTCTTTTGGAAACGAAAAAGAACTTGAAATCTGGGCAGACTTTATACTGTGGACATGCCAAAAGTTTGAAGAATTAAGTTGGAGAAGAAAGAATAACCATTAAGTCATGTATACATTAGGGACAAGGGTTCACTGTGCTCTGTTATTTTATTTTCTGCTTCTTTTTATAGTTGAGGAAGGGAGCAAAAATTGACAGATTAAAAAAGTGACACAGAGGATGATATTTTAATAGTAGCTTCTGTATTTTGAGTTTTGAAAACATGCCTATACTCTTCAATGAGTTTGAGAGACACTAACCTCCACTCTTAAGTGACTGAGAAGATATCTTGTTCATATTCATAAAAATCCTGATTTAGTCTGGGACATGAACCATAATGACCTGTGTTTATCCTTTAAGAAAGATGAAATGAAGCAACTGGAAATGCAATTAACTTCCTCGCAATGCATAAGAAATTATATAGGCAATTTCCCTAGTTGTGCAGAGATACTACATGTATTTAGTACCCTGCACCAAAATTCAACCTTGTTTAAGATGGAAAGTTACAGGGGGAAATGGGACTGGAAGCACAACACCCTCTTACAGACCTGTGAAATATTCTGGGCTGTGTTTCAGCCAGCTCAGATGTTTCAGCTCAAATCAGGACATTACAGGACAGTGCCAGAAGCAGTGAGTTGGTTCCCTTCCATCTTGTGTACCTAGACTTCATCTGAATTTAATCAAGACAAACTGGCACTGCCTTATAATTTACTATATTTGAGGGTTTCATAAACACCTCTAGTTTATGCTATGCTATGCAAATTATTAAATGAATACAGAAATGGAGACAAGCCTCTCCAAGATGTTCTAAGTACTGAAAAGAATAATTAAATTTGATCTTAGCTCTATTTTGGTGCTTGATTTCTCAACTTTTAATACCAAAATAATTTTTATCCCCCTACATTTATAAATCATATTCATTCTCCAATTCTGTCCCTCATTAAGATTAATAATTGCACAAGTTGTTGTCCTTTGTATTCATTTAGCTGAGAACTGGTTTCTGGCTTTATTTTTAATCCCAGCTAATCAGCGTTTCCACATCTTCTCCCTCTCCACAACAAAATACCTACCTTAATCTGTCTATCCAAAAAGGGTTGTCTTTTTGCTCCATCACCTTCAGCTTCTTACAACCATTTGAGTTCTACCAGACTGAAGATTATGAGGTAAATCTGCTTTTCTAGAGGACACACTGTGATTCAGCTGAAAACATCCAGTGAAAATAGCTGCAGATTTACTTGGGAGACGGGAGCCAAAGTCCTCCAGGTATCTTCACTGGGAATATTGCCAACGGCCTTTGGGTCTTACAGCTTTTTCTCCATGGTCTTGTGCATTTCTCAGCACTGCTGCCAGGTTTCATGCACGCTGGCAAGGTGCTGTTATAAGAAGGCCAACAATCAGTGTTAATTATTCTTAATAACCTTATTATAAATAAGGTTGAACACACACGTGGGATGCAGAGGCATCTCACATTACTTATGCCAAGTGTTCATTTTGATACCGGATCTACTGGAGCTGGAAACAATATCTCTTCTATCCTTCCAGTACCATCCCAAAGCTCACATTCTAAATACATTTGGGCAAGTTGTCCTATCATTCCCATAGCAGAACTGCAAAAATTGATTTTTTTTAAATTACACTATTTTTAGTAAGGCACAGAGTCCTTCAGGTTCAGCCATTCCCTATCACCACACATTCTCCGCCCTCAATGCAGCTGTATCAAAACAACACAAGTGCTAAGGGCACAGAAGGTCTTGATTACTTGGGGTGAGCCAAGCTGTAAGTCATTTGCCTCTTAGGCACATCCAGTTCTCGCGCTTTGCGATGTTTATAGCTGTATATGCAGGACTATCCCGGGGTTTTTTAAGAGCTTGACCAGCACAGCCAAGGCAGCTATTTACCAGGGGCCTACACAAGAGAGGTAATTCTCTCCTGGTGTCTCTTCCGCTATGCCCTTGGCTCTTAACACCACAGAGGTGCCCCTTGTTACAGTCAAATCTTATGCCAGTATCTCAGCCTAACTAAAGTTGTGGGCAACCAAGTGGAAGTGATTATCTCCTCAACCATCAGCTGAGGCAAGATATTCCCTCAAATTAATGGTCTACAAGTCTCCCAAACTCAGCTACAGGCTGCTGGGAAGAAATAACATTGATCTTCAGGGAGTCTTTCATGGAAAATAAGTGTCAAACTTGGAACACAAGCACCCTTATAGTCTTGTTAAACTAGAGTTGCCAGAAAAATAAAAGCTTAGAGAAACTGCCTGTAGAAACTGATATTGGCATTGATCACTAATGCCCCAAATCAAGGGACAGCTGTGAAGTCCATGAGCCTCAGAGGATCTCTCTTGCATAAGGGTTTGTAGAATGAGACTTTGCTAGCAGTGCTTTTCACTGCACCTGATCATTTTTGGGTCTCACAGCAAAATAATTTGGCTGGAGAGAGATATCCACAGGCATCAGTTATTATTCCATTTCCCCTGACACCCATTAACATCCATTAGTGTTGACTTCTGACACAACTTGGAATGCTATGGTGTTCCAGAGGACTGGAAAGAAATAAATGGATGGCCAGAATAAGCAGATGGCCAAGAAGCCATAATCTTGCATGAACCCCAAGCAAAATCACACAAAGGCTAATATGGTACACAAACATGAAAGAAATAAAAGAAGAGAGCATAACTGAATGCCCATCAAGATAACTCTTTGTTGTGAAATTATCAGGTCTGGATGATAAAGATCACCATGTTGCTCCAACATGCTTCAGTAAGGTTTTTCACTTAAGTGAGTGACTTTATGACTCCTTGTGTTGCAGGACATTATGGTCTAAAGTCAGCACTATAGATAAATCAATGTAGATCAAAGTTAGTTGAAAGACCATTAACTGATAAATCACAAGAAGCAATTGTAACATCATCCATCATAAACCCTCTCACACTGCAAGCTAAGTTCAGGCAAGTCACTCTTGATTTCCCACAGAGATAAGGAGACTACACAGGAATGGATACCACCAGTCAGCTGGCAGGTAGCCGTAGCCTCATTAGGTCTGTGAGCCCCAGGCCAAAGCTGCAATCTCACATTAGATCTGAAATGAAGATACCATGTCTACCTAGCTTGGTACTTGATCCAATCCTTCTGCAGAGCAACGGACACTGATCTGTCTCTCCCAGTTGTGCTGCCAATGGACGAACTTTCACAGAGAGCATTACCTGGCTGGCTTCTCTTCCTAAAGACATGTTAGACAAAGCACTGTATAGACTTTCTTCTTGCCAAGCCTGCTTAGATACCTCCTTTCCTTTTATCTGAGGATATAAAGGCCCATTGGAACCATCACCCCCCTAAATGGTCATAATCTGTCATTTTATGCTCTTGCTGGGTTCTCATAGTCAAACTGTGCCTGAATCCTGCAAACTCTTTCAGCATAATCTCACTTAATGCACAGACTCTCCTCTATCTCCAGCTACCAAAATTGTCATCCAGGTGGTTGTTTGATGTCTGGATCACTGACACCCTGGCATTGACTTCCTTCCAGCTTGGACAATATGATCTTGCCCTACGTGCTTCTGCAGAATATGACTCCATGACAATGATCTGCTCTAATGATTGCAGTTGCCCCATCTCCGCTACTATTCCTTGTGAAGCTGCTCCGACACTTCACAAAACAAACACATTGCCTTCCTTCAGACCCTTTCTTGCAAAAAGCTTTTTCTGCAGGACCACCAAACTTACAAATTGCAATGCTCACCATTATCACCTTCTCCTTCCATATTTCCTGTTCTGCCCCACCTGAGTTCACTTCTTTCACTTGGACTAGAAAGTTTTGGGGGATGAAGGCCATCTCTTACCTGTGCATTACTGCCCTCAGTGCAGTAAGGTCCCAGTCCCTGACAAAGGGCGTCAAGTCCTACACATATTCCTACTAAAGTCTCATTTCCAGGTTTATAAACTAGAAAGAAAATTGGTAAGCAATTTTCCAGCCATACCCAGATGTCTGAACTGCAACTTTCACAGTAATTTCTTGATCCATTATGATTGTATTTGTTACGCACATGTGTGTCAACACAGCAGGAATAACGAGCCTGTCCTAACCAACACTGCTGCTTGTCATTTGCACAAGGGCTGATGGACAGAACTGAACGTGCCTCCAGACTGATGGAGCTGTGCGACACACCATCCTTCCAGCTTTCAGAAAAACCCTCATTCAGGAATTATTCATCCAGCAGAAGTTGTGACAGATCAGAATTGCCCAACGCTGGAGCATCAACACCACATGTTTTACTGACTCTCATGTTCCAGCTAACCGCATCCCTCCTGAAGCGACGGGTGCTGTTCCTCCTTGTATCCCAGGACATGCAGATGCAAACTACTGAGGAAAAAGCATGTCTTGATGGTGCTCAAAGCCTGTCCCCTGCTGGGAGACTCCTCTGCTAGTCAGTGAAATGCTGTATTGAATTCTTCCCACGGCTGCTTTGTGTGGAACCAACAGGAGCAATTCCAGATTTTAGACTGTACACAACGTAAGCACTCATCTGTCCGGGAGGTTTTAGAGCACAGGTCAGACCTGCTCCTCACACACAAGTGTGTCCGCACACCAAACCCGACGGGCAGGACAAGGCAGGGTGGCTGCCTGCAGAGCCGGCTCTGATATCCTCAAGAAGAGGCACTGTGCAGATCGCAGGACCAGACCTGTCAGGAATAGATTCAAGCTTTAGAGGCACACAGTTTTACTGGGGGAAAACATCTGGGGCCAGTAAAGGTTCTGATGATATCTCACTACTGTTCTCCTTTCCTAGTGTGAGTCTTGCCCACGTTAAAATCACTGGAAGCTGAGAGTAAATTCAAGGAGCCCTCAAGGAAGAACCAGTTTTACCAAAAGAAGAAGGTGACCTGTTAAGTCTAGTTAAAATTAAAAAAAAGGAGCAATTTTATTCCTGGCCTGGAGGCTCACATCCTTAATCACAGCAGGACAGCACAATGGTAGGTTTTTTCGAAAATGCAGGGAAACATGTAATCCTGCCTCAGCAGGGAACGAAAATGAGCCATGTAAATACGATCCCTTGGACACCAGCTGATGCTCCACACACATCTGTCCAGATGCAACCTGGCACCTCCCTTATGGCAACATCCCTCTGTCCCCACTTTCATCAGGCTACTGGCCTTTTCCAAGAGGTCGCAGAGTGAGTCTGGTGGCTCTGCAGCTACAGACCTGCGCTGCCTTCAAATCTGGACGATGACATTTTTTTTTTCTGCATGGTGGTAGAAACAAAACTCATTTTATTTATGAACAGCAACCAAAGAGGCAGGATTCAGAGCTACTACTGTAGAAGAGAGCAAAGTCAGCACATAATTTCAATTAGACAACCAATTTCCATTACTGCTAATGGGATTTATGCATCTGTTCTGCTGAGCACATTACTGAATATCTGCACCTCATTCTGACCCCAGAAGTTTTTCTTCCCCTGCATAGCTTTAAAAAAAAAGAATAAAATGCAAATAAAATGAATGCTGCGTTAATCGCTGCCTTAGCTTTGGGCCATTTGCAATGCCTCTGCCTCTCTGGAGTTACGTATTTTAATTTCAGTAGATGTCTTTCCTCACTCCAGTGGTGAAGCAGTTCTCTGAGGTAGTCTGTCCGCTCTGGGTTTATATGTTGCCCGTACTAGCAAGTTCCCCTTTCATACCTCTTCCTAGATAACTGGTTTGAGCTCCTGGACTTTGCCAGGCGTCTTCAGGACCTTGATCTTTCATCCCTGTTCTTGAATTAACACTGCTTGGGAAATCTCTTCCCTCAGCCGTTTCCCATGTGGAAGGCACAGGCCTGGAGGAGCACTCACCCCCGAGACGTGCTGGGAAAGGAAGTCTGCTTAATAACACTGCACTGTCATGATATTCAAAAAGCTCACGGTCGTATTTTACGGTGCTAAGAAACAGTTAAAACTTTAAATGCAACAATGGAAATGAGAATGTCAACACCTCTTTGTCTCTTGGATTATTTCCAGACTACCTTATTAAATAAGAAATGGTGACATGGCCACCTGTTCAGCAAAGTCTCTGCAAGCCTCTTGCTAACCTTTGCATTTCATTTTTCTTAAACTGTTTATATACACAGGAGGGCTCAATCCTAACTGGAGCCTCAGGGCTTCCTGGTAATTTTAATAAAAAGGTCAAACTGAGAAAAGAGTGATTGTGTGTTGAAGCAGGCAGCAAAGTTCACAAGAGCAGTGCTCCTGCACGGGCTGCAGCACAGAGGGATGCCGTCAAGGAAATTCTAGGCATTTTGTTCTTGTTGCTCAGTTTGGTCATGTATAACATCAAGGAATCTGTGAAGCAGATACTCCAATAATGGAGTATGATGGGATGTTTGGATTTATGAGTTGGATAAAATGGCTACAGCTGAAATTACAGGTGGAACATCCCAGCTGCTGAAAGGAAAATGGCTTTTAAAAAACACCATCCTCCCTCTCTACTTTGACTTGTGCTTCTCAGACACAGCCCTTTGCCCCTTTCTAGCTAGTTTGGTCACTCTAAGAGTATTCTGACACCTTCAATCCCTTAAAAGCACTCAACTGTTTTCATTTAAATGTCACTTAAATGTCATATGGATTAAATATATATTTGCAAGACACAAATATCACTCCACACTGTACTAAGTCCACTACTGATGGAAGCTGTCCCCAGTAACACAGATGTTATGTAGATGGTCCTCCTGACCCCACTGAGCTGGGGCATCTCAGTAGTCTTGTCAGTCCCACAATCTATTCCTGGGATCTGTCAGAGGGCATAGAAAGACTTTTCCAGTTTCCTCCAAATATTAAGCTAGCATAACCTGGCCTTAGTGTAACAATTACAGCAGATCAATGCTTTAAGGTAGCTGAAAGTCACACCCCAAATCTAGTGAAAAACCTGGAACAGCTATAGGCAAAGTTGCAACAGCTTAAATACCAGTTTAGCAAGTGTGGAGAAATAGAATAGTTTCTGCTCAAGCTTGTACTCCAGGTAAAATTCCATTTCCCGGGCAGCCAAAAAGGCAGAAACCACATCTTTGGCCATGGCATTAAGAAGAGAGGCTTCTAACCCCTATCCTGTATGTAAATGTGGTCTGGGCTCCTGGGAGAATCAATTCAGCAGCAAACACTGCAGGTCCTAAAGGAACCCCTTAGCATCCAGGTTGAGCAGTTGAGCTCCCTCTGTGAAATATAGGGAACAATTAAGCCCAAAGCTGGACAAGGAGTCACCATAGGGGGCTGAAGCAAATGCTAAGAATGTTCAGTCTCAAAACCTGCTCCCCTTTGGAAACTTCCAGCCTAGCAGTTTTGCTGTAGCAACAAGGGTAGGACAGCTGACGTGAGGCTTGCTTTGCTCAGTTATCCTCCATTGACCCTTTAGAAACAGTCTGTGGCTCCCGGTAGATCTGTGACCAAGAAAAAAAAAGAAAAAAAAAGAGCTGGAAGGCTGAAGCAGGTGACTGAAACCAGGCTGGGGAACCAGCTAATGGAGAGTTTGGTTTGGGAATGGCAGAGGCGACTGTGAGAGCAAAGTATAATAGACAGAGGAGATCAAAAGAGAAGGGAAGCACATGCAGAGGGACCAGAAGACCCAATTCTTGTCCCGGCTTTCCCTGTACCTGCTGTATGACCTCAAGCATGTTGTTTTATCTCTGCACTTCCATTTGCTGTGTGCTCAGACATGAACTACCTTAAGGCAGAGATAATTTGTTCCTATAGCTCTATACAGATCTTAGCACAGTGACCATAACTGAGCCTCTGATGTAATACAGTTGCTAATGTGCTAACAAGGAATAGGATGTACTCAAAATATGTGCTCAAGTACAGGACTAATGCTGCAAAAAGATAAGTATTCATCCTGGAGCTGCATTAATGGCTGGCATAAAAACAGCCAAGATGAGGAAAGTGTGGCTGGGGAGAGTAAGAGAAAGTAAAGCTGCCTTTCTCTGGGGTCTGCCTGAGGCTGGTACATAGCCTGTGCCGATCACGGGCACGTCTGAGGCCCTGTACAGTGCATCCCCCATGCATCCCACTGCAGAGCAACTCTGTGTGGGGAACGGCTGGGCAAAAGGAAAGAGAGGGCAGGAGCCTGGCCCCCAAGGTTACCCACACTGTCATCACGTGGGAGGAAGAACCAAGCCCCGGCATCCTGGATTCACAACCGAGCCTGCAAAATTGGCAGTGAAAAGGATGGGAATAGGGTCTTTGTACTTGTAGCATGAACATTTCTATGGTAAAAGTCTTAGAAATACCTAATCCTCTTTTTAAAAAGAAAGAAAAGGCTTACCGATAGTCTGGTCATGTCTGAGAAGAGAACCACACTTTCAGACATGTCATTCATAGCTATTCCCTGTTTTCTGCCACCAGCTATCAGTCTACCTGAACAGGCAAAAAGACACCGTACAGGCAAGGCGAACACCACAGTCAGACATGATGGTCTGCAGGACCCCCTGCTTCCTTTACAGGCTTCACTGAAAGAGAAACACTGCTGCATTGCAACTTTGTGCAGAGTTTGCTTCTAAGTTACGGTTTGTGCCTCGTTCAGAAAATTATAGTGATGTTATAAAGCCAGAAGAGTAACTGAAGTATCTTCATTTGCTATTCCCTGTGAGGAAGCATTGCAAATTCAGAGGTGTGAGTTCAACAGGCAGTCTGTCGTTCTAGATCAGGAAAGAGCAACCGCTACTGATCCCTTAAGGACAGAGGATGATCAGCATCCGCCTGCCGCCCTCCTGCCGAGCCACGTGGTGCCTGGCAAGAACACTGCGGGATCGCTGATGGCCCTCTCTCCAGGGCAGGGAAGGAAATCACAAAGCAAAGACTCCGGCTATCATGCAACCAGCTGATAAGTCTCTTCTGGTGAGATGTACAAATTAAAGAAATTAACAGCATTTCCATTTCTCGTCCAGTGCCCATGCATGGCAGCTTAGCACCTTCAAAAAGCTAGGGCCGTATTCTGCAGGAGGGGCTCGGGACTCTGCAGACTGCCCAGGCTCTCTGCGGAGAGCATCACCTTCAGGTTCAGGGCTTTCATTTGGAGACCTGGTCTCAGGCAGTTCACGTGCCATATCGAACCCTAGTTCCTCCCTGCATTCCTACAGCCCCCATGAAAGCATAACAAGTGCAGGCGTCTATCATAATTTAGGATTAGTTTGGGGGGCAAGAAGGACTGTTGGACTTTTGTTGTTATTAGTTTCATGCGGGTGTTAGAGATTTCTTCTGCACTCTGAAATAGATGCTCTGCAGATCAGCTTCAAAAGCCCTTAGTTCTCCTCACACTCATGTCCTTCAGTTCACAGAAATCACTTTAAAGTCAGCAAGGAAAAAAAACCCTGCTGTCTTCTGACAACTAAATGGGGCATACCCTAGTGCTGACAGCAAGATTGAACGTAGCCTCCGTGCACTGTGAGACGATAAATCCCTTTACTGACACAGATTACCAACCTGATTGCTTGCATACAGATTAATGCAACAGCATGAGTCCTCTGGGTGACTGCAGAGCAGGGAAAGTGGGAGGGGTGAATTTATTTGCTCAGATGCTTGTGATATTTATCTATGAATCACCAAGGAAAAAAACATTTCGTGAGCTTAATTCCAAAAACATCTTTGTATACAGGGAACAGCGAACTGTGAAAATTACCCAGATTAAAAACGGAAAGGAAGCAGCCCCAAGGTTGCATACATGACAGCCCAAAGTTGGTGCCACCTGCCCAGGGTCAGTGTGCCCCGACACCACACCTGAGGTCTCCCCTCCAGCTGTGGGATTTCCTAACCTGCCTCACTCAGGCAGCACGTAGCAATAACGCGAAGAGCATGACTGAAAGAAGAGATGTAACACGTGGAGCAAATCATTCATCTTCTCGAGAGCCTTGGCAAATTCTTTCCATTTCCATTTTTAATTCACCACCTAATATGGTGAATTAAAGAGAGGCTGCGAAACCTTTCTTAAGGCAGGGAAGATGAAGGAATAGCCTCTTCACATTTTTAATTAACTCTGCATTGAATGATGACAACTGATAGTTTATCACCCCTATTTCATGCTCCTTACCCAGTCCCTGCCTTGCTGGCTGCGACCAGCCATAGGTGGCATGGTGTGAGTTGCAGTCCCTCGACCCAGGGAGGGGTCCATCCTCCCTAGCCCAGCGCCCACCAAACCCCAGTGATGCTGCTGCCATTGATGATGGACCACTCGTTCACAGCCATCATACTGCCAAGGGGAGCCAGGTCCTGGCCCCACAACACGCTGTACCCATAACGAAGGGCCACCACTGAAAAGGCTCTGGCTGCTTCCAGGGACCCCGCAAGGAGCCAACCCAGGTGCTCGGGAGGTTTCTCCTCCTCCAAGAGGCTGCCAGGAACCAGGGACCTATTGCTCAACCAAGCAATCCAATTTAAAGACCTGTCTAATTAGTGAGATATTGCTCTGATGCTCAAAAGCAGGTAGGTGCCTGGCTAGCACCCAAGTCATTTTGGGGTAGTGGGTCTGGCCTGCCTGATGCCAACATTTTTTGGCAGCTGGATGTACTAGCATGGCACCCCTGGGAAACTCAGTCCTCAGGTTTGAAAACTGGCCTCAGACATAAAAATGTGACTTAGAAAATAGATACAAACTGTGCTAAACTAAGACAGCAGCACATTCTCATTTTTTTCTTTTTTAATTTTCCTGAGCTTCGCTATCCCTGAAATCTTTTACTAATTAAATTACTTGAGCAAATTTCTCAGGAGACAATAAACATCACAGCCTCATTTGGCATAAGGGACGACTTCTAAGCTGAGTTGACTCTCTTACATTAAAATTGAGATCTGCTGCTAAATACTTTGTCTCCCCCAAAGAGCAGACTATAAATCCAATAATAAATACAGTGATATATTTACCAAGGAACTAGAGGGCAAAAATAATTGAAATGATCTGTTCCTAAATATATTTCAGTATTGGGAAAACAGTGTCTGCTTCCATTTCTGATGTAAATACTTTTTCCCAGTCCTAGTATCCTTTAGGGACCACTTTAGCACATGGTGGGAAAAATGAGTACCGCCCTGCAAGTGCCAAACCCGCAGGTGCTCCTCACCAGCTCTCCACATGCTCGGGGAGAGGCAGCTCCCGACCAGAGCACCCACAGCTACCGGGAAAGCTGGCACCGGGCCCTGGGCAGGCTCATCGCACGGGCCAAGATGCCTTATATGCGGGTGCCGGAGCACTTTGCACCACTTCCCAGCTGCCTCCCCACTTCTCCCTTGCTTGCATTTGCTATATACTGGCCTAGCTGCTCTCATCTTTTATTACCCTTCCATGCGTGGAGACCAGCAAATGAAGTGAATTAAACTGGATGTTCATCAGCTTTTGTGGGATCAGTGGGCACCTCCAAGCCTCCATGAGGCTGGAGTTATGCAGCTGCTTGCACAACATGTGTTTTGCCCAGTTAGATGCGGATAACTCATTGTTTCAGTTTTCTGAACACGACAAGAGCAATAACAATAAAAAAATCACAGTGTTCAGCACAAAAACATTCCAGCCGTCCACTTGATTAATTTTTGTTAATTATGCATGGGACTACAGACAGTATTTGCTTTCTGTCTTGCTACAGGTACTTTGCGTGGGCCATAAACGTGACTTGACTTGGAGGAAAAGAAAATATTATCTATGGGAAGTGTTGTTGCCAAAAGCAAAAAAAAAATCTTCGAAGTAACTTCAAAAGATTTGGGTTCAGGCAACAGGGCACCATTTTTAAGTAATTTAGTTTAAAAAGAAAAAGTAACAACACCATAACAGCACTATCTGGACACAATCCAGTCAAGTGGATTTCATTCAGGACTTGAATATAAAATTGGGTGGAAAACTTGAAAGGGAAAGTCAGTATTGACTTGCAGGATTTGCAATTATTTTACTGGTTAATTTTTTAAAACTTACATGGCAAGGATTGGTTAGCACAACCTAATGGGGCTGCACCACTGCCCCCGTGTTGATTTGCAGCAAAAGCTGGGGGTCCACATCCTTCTGAGAGCATCCAAGCATCCACACTGATCCCTACCAGGGAAACAGGTCAGGAGATTGGTACCAAATGAAAATAGGAGGAGAGAAAGTAGGAGCAGTAACAGGGCTGTACCTGAGCATTTTGGCAAAATAAATGGACCGGCCCCTTCCCTATTTCCTCTCCTCTCCCAGGAGCACAGGGGAAGTAATAGCATGTCTGAGGGTGGCATCGCAGCCTCTCCGGTCCTGCTTAGCTGGAGGAGAGAGCAAGGGAGTTGCCAAGGGTAAGGTTAAGAGGGCAAAGCAGAGCTTCAGCTGGAAGCCAAGTGCAGAGCCCTGTGCAGTCAGTCAGGCTTTTCTCATCGCCTACACAGCCTTTAGGATGCCCTTTCCTGGCTGTCGCCCCCAGAGAGCTGATGCTTGGTAGTGGTGTAACAGGGAGAGTCAGACCTCTCCTAAGGATGGCTCAGGGAGGAGAGAAGGGAGGAAGACAGTGAAAGCTGCAGGCACACAGCATGTCTCTTCTAACTCAAGGACACAACTGCAGCCAGTTTGAGTCTAAAAGATAAAAACTAAAAGGCAACTTAAAAGTAAAGTGTTTTAAAGGAAGAAAAGTAGGGTGTGATGCTGCTTCTGCCCCGCAGCCCATGCTGGATGCAGTGATCCCGCACGGGTGGACTGGGGCAAGGCTGGTGGGATGGTGCACTGACCTTCACTGGAGACAGAGCACACAAGACCAGGATGATAAAAGGGGAGAATCTGTTTGGAAGGACTCGCATGGACCTGCCACGCTCCTGAGCACTGCCCCCTGCTACTGCACACAGCCAGGTCATGCGCTTTCATGACAGCAGAAAAGCTCTTTGATTTCCCAGAAAGTAACAAATTATTCCATGCTAAGAGCAAACTGGTGCCTAACGCAGCATTTCTGTAACACAGCAAAACATGCTGAGGGTGGGAAGAGAGTCCTCTCATGGAAGGATGATAACCTCGTGACCTATGCATTTATGGTCTGCCTTCTAATCATACTTCCCAAATGATACATAAAAAAAACCTAAAAAGAAGTCAGGATGTGTTAAAAGCAACCCAGGTTCCCTGGCAGCTATCTTGAATTCAGGGAATTTAACCTTTTCTTTCTCTTGCTCTAAGTTTTCCTTAAAATAAAAACATGACCCTTAGAAATATATGTACCCAGTTTAACATGCAAGTGTGTCATTAAAAGCTGTGTTCATTTTTGTAGACAATAAATAGACGTAATTGGAGATATGCATTTCCTCTTAATTTTTGTGTTTCCAGCCATAAACACCGAGTGTCACCGTAGCTCTCCCTGGCCCCTCTCTGCAGTTACAGGCAGAGGTCAGCCCTCGAGTTCTCCAGCAACCCACATGCTGCTGTTTGCCAGTGTTAGCAAGTGGGGCACTTGGAGATTTCACAAGCAGCAAGTGAATCCATTAATGCTGGCTCAAAGGTTGCATTTTCAGCCCTTGCACGCACTGGAGCACTAGAAGCACACTGCGAAGTCTGCCACAGGCCTCTCTAATCCTCTCAAAGATGACATTTCTTGCAAATTTACTCGGTCCGTGTCCTGTACTGGCAGCAGACAGGGCAGCTCCCGCCCATGGCCACATTTATTTGCCTACACCGTAATTTCATGAGTGGCTTAAGCTGACACAAAGCACCACTTAAAGGGAAGAGCTGGTTCCTCTCTGCTTCCATCCTCCCCTCCTGTACTCCAAGAAAAGCAGTATCAAAGGACTGCTTTGGATCAAAACTGGTTTTTTACTGCAGGCTGATTTTCACGTAGACTGTTAGCTCAGTCCTGCCCTCTGCACAGCTTCACCAACACCCCTGCCAGTGCCGAAGGGAGTCTGAGGGTCATGGGGCAGGAATGAGCAACGTGGGCAGTGGAGGAGCCTCACCAACACCCCTGCCAGTGCCGAAGGGAGTCTGAGGGTCATGGGGCAGGAATGAGCAACGTGGGCAGTGGAGGAGGGACTCTGCAGCATCTCTGCATTGGGTTTTGACATCGGTTTGAACGGACCTTGGCTGCCCTCACTGCAGAAACCGGTACCCCAGTGGTCTGCCCCCACATCCCAGCCTATGTTTCCATCGCTGTCTTTGTGCCAGCACTAGACTGGCTGAAAAATAAACTTACGAACAAAATGCTTTTCCCTCTTTTTATCTTCGGTCCAGCTAAAAGACAGGTGTTTACCCCAAACTAAAGTGGTAATTAAAACACAACATTAGGCTCAAAAATCAAGCACATACTTCAGCTGAGATGCTGCAAGTTTAAAGGCTCGAAGCACCCCAGGGTACAGGTTCAACACCAAGTTTGTCTCCCGGCATAATACACCATCAGGGTGGAGCATCCCACAGGTCCCCCTGTGTTCGCTGCTTGCTGGGTTCTCCCATTTGAGCTGCTTTACTTCATCTGAGCATATAATAGATTCATGAATCCTTCATTTCATTTGCTCTTCTTTCTCACACAAAGCCTTGGCCACCAGTGCCCTGCAAGCAGGGAGTGGGCTCAGGCTTCGGGGCTGAAGCCAGCCAGCAGCCCAGGCTGTTGGCGAGAGCCGAGTGTTGTTCTTATCGGAGCTCACACAGTTCAGGGCCTTTCAGCATTGCACGGGTCTTATCTCTGCTCTTAGAGAAAACAAAAAAGAAATATGCTAGCCTTGGCCAACAACTTCACCAAGGAGCATTAATAAAATCTTACCAAAAAAGCCTTCTAATTCATGCTAGTTTGATGGACACCACAATGTTATCAGCGGAGAGCCACCTTCCAGGCACGCTGCCAGCAGATGTACTTGCGCAGCGTGGAAGTGCCCTGGTAGCACACCCTGCACCCCAAACGGATGAGGACAGCCGTCACATGCTTGTCACGACACAAGAGCCCAGAGACCTTGTAACAGCAAACAAAGAGCAGTCTGAAGATAATCTCTTTGGAAGAACACTGAGATGGATGTGGTTAATTAGCCAGAAGGAAAGCAAATTGATTAAGAAAACCAAAACAAGAAGTAACAAAGCTGTGACAGCTCACACATCACAGCTAACAACAGGGGACAGGAAAACAGGGTAAAAAGCAGGAGTTGTTTAGCGTTGTCCCCCAAGTCATGTACTTCACTAAGTAGTTCAAGACACCCTCCTCCAGCTTTTGCATAGCAAAAACAATGTAGAGGGAGATGATGTGTGCAAATACCTATGTAATTATCTGTTCTGTCTGACAGACTTCATGTGATCACAGTGGCACCCCTAAGTGGGAAAGTGAGCTCAGCTATGAAGGCGGAGGGAGAGGAACTGCTCAGCCCTGGCCTGGGAGGAACAGTCACAGGGGAAGGGATGAAAATGCAACAGAATTAATGAAGATTAAAGTACTTTTTTAATGTACAGTTTCATTTTTTCTTATCAGCAAAAAAGTTTTTGCGCATTTTTGGGGGTTTGTTCCCCAGTAGATAATTTCTGCTTTGATAAATGTTCCTACAAAATTGACTTTTAGGGTCTGTCTAGACTCAGAAACATTTCTAGCTTGTTTTACAGCTAGTTCTGCCTAAATGATTTCTAAACTGGTTAAAGTCATCATATAGATTTCAGATAGTCTAAAGCAAGCAGGCAATTTTTTTCCTGCAGTAAACTCAAGGTAACTTTGAAAAGTCCATTAAAGCTAATGCAATAAAAATGTTCAGGTCACCTGTAGTCCTGTACACACAGGTTAGTGCTATGGCTTTAGCATGAATTTAGATTACAGTTTTAAGCCTTGTAGAGGATACCCCCAGTCAGGGGAAATCCATGTAGGTCAGGTGTCAAATAAGCAGGTGATTTCCTTTCATGTTTTACCTACAGCCTCACATACATCACATTTTCAAAATGTAAAGCAAGAAATGAACATAAAGCAGTTTCTAATTTCATGTTATTTACTAAAAATTTAACAACTATAGCAGAAATTACTAAAAGTCTCAGGTAATTCTCACCACTGGAAGGCAGAGGCATATGTCTGATTCTTGCTGATTATTTTTGCTTTAAGTGACCTAAAACCAGGTTGTACATCAGCCTTCAAAAATTTCCTCTAGGTTTATTCAAATACAGAAAGACTTAAGACGTTTTTACCCACCCAACTTTGAAATCATTGCAAATAAAACACTTCGGAAAAACTGAGATCCAAGCAGGTATTGAGTTAACTAGTGAGGAATCACCTTGTTCCTTCTTTTAAAGTAGACTACACAAGGTAACAGCTAGTGCCAGGAAAGATGGGGCCAGCTGGGAAATGACTATTGCTTGAAAGAGAAACTGAGAACAGGCAAAGGGGTTTTGGTTTTTAAACCAGCCGTGATCAAATAAAGAGCTGTCCAAACCAACAGTCTCTTGAGTGAACACGTATCTGTCCTCTCCAGATGGTGAGTATCTGTCAGTGATGGAGGGACTCACCCATGTCAGGAAAGACCTGACACTCCAGAGGTCATTCCTGCTACCCAGTCTTAGTAGTGCCACTGTCCAAAGGCTAAGCTGACCCATCTGCCTTTCCTTCTAGTCCCCCTGAAGATTTCTTCCCCAGCACAACCCCACACATTTCTATCCCAAATTATGGCTCAGTCCCCCACAACAGATCTGAGATGGGTGGGCTGCAGGACTGCTCACCTGGCCCATGGGCATTCTTGGTTCATCATGGGTCAGGCCTTAGTGTGCCTCTTTACTGCATTTGCATCTACCTCAGGGCAGGAGCAAAGGTGCATTGAAACTAACCATTCACTTCCCCTCCCAACCATGCTCTCATCTGATGACGGATCTCATCCCTGGAGTACTTTGTTGCTCCATTCATTGGTCCCAAGGTATAGTTTAAAAGCCAGAAATGACAAGTATCCATTCACCCCACCTCTTTGTCTTCATCAAATCCCTATGCAGTTGGATATAAACTAATTCTTGATCATGAGATTGCAAGAGAACATGTGCCTTAAAATGCAAGCTCAGACTGGCTTGATTTCACATAACCTGCTTTTTACTCGTTAATCATTGTCTGATTCCTTGCCTTAGAATGAGTTTGTCTTTCTTGACTCCAAATTTCTTGGCCTTTGCCAGTTTGTTTAAGTGTGAAAGAGGAGGGGACGCAAGTCTGCTCCACTAACAAATACAATATCAAATTAATACTTACTTTTCTCTGGCTGAACTTAAGTGTTTGTTATTTTTAAGCATTCTATGCTTTCCCAGAGCCCCTGTTGTTTTCGCAATTCTAAATCTCAATCCTGGTTCACAAAGTTAGGAGAGCAGTTGTGTTTGGTTTTCTTCTGCCTAAATAGATGTAGGTCATTGAAATAAATAAGATAAGCAATAACCAGTCAGTAAGTAATGAAGGAAGGTCTTCTTGCTGGTCCCAGGAGTCTCTCACAATAATCCTCCATAATTTCAGGAAAAATCAGAAAAAATCTTCACATGAAATTTGAGAGTTAGAGCTTAGAAGTCTGAATGTCACTGAGAAAGGCACAGAAATCTCATAGGCCATTAAAGTACTGAAAACTGGGAAATTACTTGACAGTAAGTCATTACTCCCTATTTTTTAAACCGTCCACAAAACAAGTCACAGCTAAAGTATTGTTCATTATGAATATCTCCAGCTCTAGGAAGCATTTATGGATCTGCTTTGTGCACAGTCTCACAGAGCCCAGGATGACCTTAGTGTTTGCATAAACACCTCCCTGAAGTGAGATTACCAGTTTGCTCACAGTATACAACGTGTTTGTGTTTTGCTAAAGCTGAGGCCTGAGGGCCATATTCTAGGACATCAGGTTTGGTTACTGTCCGCACTGTCCCTGTTACAGCACCAGTCCCTGGTGCTATGCAGAAACACAGATGCACACCCCTCTGCAAGATGCTGCCTCTGCTTTGTGATTAGCAGATATCTGAGTGCCTCAGGGCTAACTGCAACCTCGAGCTAAAAGGTCCTGTGGAAGATGGAGATATAATGGAACACGAAAAGGTCCAGATTCTCCAGGTGTTGGATCTGGGGTGTCAAACCATTGGTGCCCAGACTTCCGATGAACACTCAAGCATGCACAAGCTACCCTTTGCAGAGTAAAGATCTAGGTAGACATCTACCAAATGGCTTTAGAGTTTAGCAGAGCTACTCAAGTCACAGCAAAACCCTTTTATGCAGGCTTGGCTGACCTGCCCCCTTCATTTCTGCACTTTGCTTTAACTCCACTAAACTTAAAAGAGCATTTCTCTGATCTTATCAGAAATACTAGCTCATCCTAATGCTCTGATACCCTCTGGCCACACCTCACTGAAGGTATTTTCGGTACAGTCCTGACTGGCTATTGTTCAAAACAAAGAGATTAATCTGCTGGAAAGCAAAGACACAAAAAGTGAACTTAAAGTAAATGTCATCTACTCAACTACACAGTTCAGCCTCTTTGTAATCTGTGTGCTGCATAAATCCTATTAGGCATCAGAGAATCTGCAACCACATTCCTCCTTGGGACTTAAGTCCACATGAAAACATGTGAGTTCCCAAGCAGAGTGAGTAAAGTTGTATTTGTTATTGAAGACTGACTTCATGGCATTTAGAGAGTTATAATCTCCAGCAAACAGAAGATACAGAAACCATATTGTTATTACACAATGTGGAAACACATTCAGCGTTTTACCTGGGTTTCACACAAGGCCTGAATTCAGCTTGATTGATCCCACTCAGACTCATACAAAGTGCCTTCAGGTCAAGCTGCTCTTGCCCTACAGTGTAGCAGCCCGCTTACAAGTACAGATCACTGCTTGTGAACCGATGGGACTTTTAAATTCCTTCTCACACAGCCCTGTGTCGCAAGACGCTCAGAGTTACAGAGCTCAGGGATCTAATGAAGCCCGACACATTTTGTTTAACTTAGGATACAGCCCAGAAAGCCACATATACTTATGCTAGACTGTAAGCTCTCAGGCCCAAATATATCATCTGAAGCCACAGACGACTTCGGCACTTGCAATTAAGCGTAGTTCCTGGAACAACACTTCCCGCAGCTCAGCGCTCAGTGGGCTGAAGCTCTGTGGGAGACAGACTACACATAGGCTTTGGCTCCCACAGTGTGCGATCAAGATTCCCATGGCTCCTACAAGCTAAGCACTTAGGGCACTTAAATAACTGTATGGGAGCCCTTTGATAAAGCCCTGGAAGCCCTGCTAAGCATACAGCTACAAGAAATCTGAGGAGGCTGCAAGTTTCTTTTAAGCCTATTGAGATGTAGGACATCACAAGGAAGCATCGCATCCTGAGCTTGACCCCAAAATCTCTAGCAAACATTGTGCAGATGTCAGATAAATACCAAACTGCTCTGGTGACATCAAAGCTCTTACCAAAGACACCACCAAAGGTGTCCAAGGGTTTCCGTGCCCTTCATCTGGTATTTGGTCATGTTTCAGGCTGAGTTCAGAATTCTGAGGCGTGAAACTCCTCAGCTCAGATGGGACTGAGGTACTCCTACATTCCCACGTAGGAGCCATGGGAATCTCACCCAGGATCAGGGGAGGGAGCCTGTTGTGGAGAAGCAGATGGCCTAGGAGGACATTTCACACTTACGGTCTGGGCACTGGTGGAAAACAGAGACAGAGGAGAGTAATATTCTGCATCTAAAAAACAGAGAGCTAGTATGATCTTGGAAAAAATCCTCTCTCTTTGGAAGGCAATAACTGAGTCACAGGAGGTGACAGAATGGATGAAACTACCTATTGCTGTCATCAAGGAGACCCAGAGAACAGCTGCCCGTACAGTGCGTTGTCACCTCCACTTGATAATCCCCCTTAGAAGAGACCCAGCCCTCACCAAACCTTGTCCTTCCAATCAACTTGTGGAGCAGTACTCTCCATCAGGACAAAAGTTGTTCTTGTAGCTGATGACACTGATTGATTCAGCTTAGCTAATATCTTTTTTCTGAATTTCTTCCATTTTGCTCTTTCTTCTGGGATTTATTGGTACAGCATGCACTTGCAAGCGATAACAAACAATTTTCCATTAACGCACAGAGAGGAGGCTGCTGCTGGCTTGTTTTCTACACAGTTTGAGGGTTTTTTCTCATTTTTAAAGAAAATTGAATAGCTGATGTTACTCATTTCAGATTCAGTTCCTATTTCACACAAGCCTGCTTTTCTCCCTCTGATAAAATCAAGCATAATACATACTGCATATTAAGTCCTATGAGACTTCATTCCTCTATCACCTAGGGTCCTGCATTGGTTTCCGTGCCCTTCATCTGGTATTTGGTCATGTTTCAGGCTGAGTTCAGAATTCTGAGGTGTGAAACTCCTCAGCTCAGATGGGACTGAGGTACTTAAAGTCTCCTCACCCAGGATCAGGGGAGGGAGCCTGTTGTGGGGAAGCAGATGGCCTAGGAGGACATTTCACACTATTCAAATGCAAGAGTAAGGTCTTCAAAGCTGTTCATTTCAGACACCCCCTCTCCATTGCAATCATGCAGAACTGTGCATTGCAAGGGGTCTTGCCTACCAAATCTTGACATTCATGAAATAGACTTTTTCTTAGGTAATTCAAGATCATTCCTCAAGCCACCTGGTAAGTTCCACTTTTACAGTGTTTAAATGTCACAAGCATCTTCAGAAGCACATCAAATGAACAGCTTCGCCATACTACACAGCCTGTTAAAGCTCTCCTCTCAAAATGCAGTGTGTTTTAGTAGCAGTGCAATATGTTTATTACCATATAAATCTCTCTGATAAGTTTTTTCTTTAACAAAGCAGCTTCAACCTTCTGTTCCAGAACCAGTTCATGCAGCCATCTGCATTAATTCATCACATCATACAAACAGGGGTGCTGGCTGCAGGGCACATAAAACAGCCTCCCTCCACACTTCAGCTCTTCCCTGTGTTTTACAGGAGTGTGAAATAGGGTGAACTACATTGGAGGTAAACCACAGTCGTTCTTTTACTACTGCAGAAAGGTGAGAAAGCTGTCAATCAAGATGAGGTCCACCAGCAGAGACTCCACCCCCAGAAACTTGCCTCATCACAAGTGACAGAAATCTACTTTGAACAGGATTAATGTAAGAGCCAAGGAAGATGGAGGGAAAGCCAGCTGAGGCTATTTTGGATTACAAAACTCACCTAAATATCAATCTTCCTTTTTCCACATTCCTGAATCAAAGCAAAAACGTTGCCAGGTTCTCATCCATGGCATGAATGTAGTATCCCAAGGTACCAGGCACCAGATTAACTAGAGGCAGAGCAGATATACATAAAGTCTGGGCAAGCAGGAAGCCCTCTCTTTCTGAAATATTGCTGATTTTCTGGAGATAAACATGCTCTTTATGCTGTTCTCAAATCCCATTCCCTTCTTTATTGGCCACTCCATTTGTTATCTGTGCTGGATTTAGCTTCTCATGAGCTGCACTGAATGCTTCCCTGTTGACTACAGCAGATGCAGGAACAGCTGCTGGGCTGGCCAAAGACTCCATCTTTGAGTTAAGGAGTAGCCTCTAGTCCTAATGAAATTGTAGGTGCTCCAAAATTTGCAGTCTCAAAACCTAACAGTCTTGTTAATGTTACAGCACTCACTGTAGTTACAGATCAGCTGATATCACTCCTCCACCTTCTGGTTTTTAACTTAAAATTTAAGTATCATCAATGGTGTAGATTCAAACATCTGAGTTTTCCAAACCCACAGCCTAAAAGGTTGAGTTCATTTCTAACTAGCATGCTTGTAGTTTCATGTATCTTTTCAGCATCAGTTCTGCACACCACAACTTAAGATCTCAACTTTAAGTAAATGTTATTCTGCATAATTGAAACCATTTCAGTAACCCACTTTGTTTATTCCTCCCAAAACATCCATTTACTAGTATTCTTCAACAAAATGGAGCTGCAAACCTGATGGGGGAAAATACAGATAAACCCAGCTCTGCCAGGGAAATGTGTAATGTTTTACACCTTGGCAAGATATATCTGTGTCTAGGGCACCCGCTACACACCCACGGTATGTCTTTTAATTGTTACAGGCCACTTCAAGCTGGTATCTAAAGACTCTAAAGAGTCTTTAAATGTTCTGGATTAAAAGAGAACTAAATGTTTTCTGAAGACCCAAACTGCCATCGAATATTTTAGTTCAAATAAAACCAGATTGTGGTGGTTCACTCCAATGTGTCAAAACTACTTATGGTCTTACTTCCTTATTAGCTGGTGGAATTCATGAATATTCAATGTTATTAGCTATTATGTTCTCAGGGCAGACATATCCCGTCCTTTATAAATTATACATGGACTCTTTGCAGACAGCTGAGAAAGCCAATTAGCCAAGTGAATTTGCATATCAATCAAGGAGAGAGCGTCCCATGTTCTGTCGCCATACAAGAAGCCTCTTAGATTCACATTCTACATCTGTAGGTTGGTTTTGATTTTTTTGTAAACCTTCCCCCACAGTTATTAATATCTTTAACCAGAGCTTTAACTAGTAGCACATTTGGGAGGCAACAGAGATGCCCAGGGAGGCAGCCCAGCACTCATCCAAGCAGCACAAAGCCCAGGCCACAGGCATAGGCTGCACCTGCTTTCAGAGCCCAGGAACTTGGCTGCAGTGGGAAGGGTTTGGGGCTGCCTTGCTTGAAGCTCCCGGCAGTGTCCTCACCCACCTGCCAGAAGCACTGTAGGCATACGGGGGTTCCCTGGACCCAGTGGTCCAGGCGGACTCTGCAAGGTGTGTCTGTGGAGGAGGCACAGAGGGACCCAACAACTCCCAAGCCCCACCTAAGTGGTGACTTCACATTCACAGCAGAGGTGGAATAACACCTGCAGAAAGCACAACAGCCTGAAAGCCAGGTCAGGAGGTTTAGTAGTCATGAAAGGGAGCCATAAAAACACCTGGAACATCCCAATTGGTCAGCAGAGCTGAACCAGCAGCCTTTGCGAGACCAGCCCAGCACTGCCACAGCTGCTTTGCAAAAGCGGGTGTGAAGCAGCACCCTTCTCTGCCCATTTCTTCCCGTAGTCACTACGCTCTTTTTCAGCCCACATTCATCTGCACTTGTGATTTATCTCACCGTGTTGTGATCTCAGGTCTTGTGGTTCCAGCCTACATGTGCCAACTCTTTTCCTGCTCTGTAGCTCCTCGTTTCCCTCTCTGCAAACCCCATCAGTCAGGAGGAGCTGGGACCAGCTCTGAGTTGTATTTACTAGCTCAGCAACCAGCTCCTGTGGTTGCTCCATGTAGGCTGACATGAGGCTATATTTAGGGCATGAAATCCCTGTCTTACCTCTATAAATGCTTTCAATGACTCATCATGGGGAAATTAGCAGCCCTACACAACCATGAAAACAGAGAGAAGGATACTTTTGGGAAAACTGCCAACATCCTTTCTCTCCAATGGGAGTCTTAATTGGCACCAGCATTTGTGTTCATATTAATCCATGCTCCTCCACACTCACCAGTATTTAAGCATGAGAAGGCACAGAAACAGTACAGATGAGGTGTGTGACTGTGAAAGCCACATGGGAAAGTGCTGATCCCTTCTTTCTCTGGTATCAGCCTGTATTTTTTGCAGTGTCTCTGTTTACAACTCAAGGTTTATACAAACTCAGCAAAGAGGGTATTTGCAATCAGCTCGGAGCACACAGATGGTCAGCTGCTACATCTCAGCTGATGGGCAGTAACACTCGCTCACGCTCCGATGCTGTAATTTGGAACATGGCGGGACAAGGTCCTGTTCAAAATGCCATACCCAGGACTGCAGGCAGATGTCTACTCGAACACTGATGCCAGCAGGAGACAGCAATCCTCTACAAGAGACCAAAAAGTCTGGTCCTTGCCCCCACACTAGGCATGGACGGATCTGGGGGACAGCATCGTCCACAGCCTCAGCACCCATCAGGCACACCAGGAGAAGCCACTTGCTGGAACACGCAAACCCTTTCTCTGCAGCTCTTAACTGAGCAGAAGCTGAAGGCACCATCAACCTCTGCTATTTCAAAGTTTTAGCGAGCTTGTTTTTTGTCAGAGAAGAGAATGTGTAAAAGAATATGGAAATACAAACAAAACAAGCTTGTCAATAGTGGTGGGTGATTGTATTCATGATTGGAATCAGTTTTGATAGCAAAAAGACATTTTACAAGCAAATAGCCCATTTTGCAGTCCAGCACATCTTGCTGTTTTCCAAAGGAACAAAATGCGCTGAAACACAAAGCTGCAGCGTAAGAGCCGTCTGTCCTGCTCACCCAGTAAACAATAAAGATGAAATTTCACATGCAGTTTGATTAAATGCATATTTAAGGATTACAGCTATTACAATCTGCTGGATATATAGAAATGAGATTTTTTTTGTTGTTAAGTGCACTTGTGCTCTACGTCTGCATTCCCCCGCCTTATCAGGCCGGGTGCCAGGAGAGGACACTAGGAGCTGGTTCTCTCACCTGCTCTGTAAGCTTGGTTGTGCTTCCTCTAGGCTGCATTTGCCATCCTCCCTGCCCTCTCCTAGCCATGGTACGTGTCCTCCAAGAAGGGCTGCCAGCCTGGTGCCCTCGCCAGGCCATGTCCTGCCTGTGGATCCCAGTGGGGTCACCACGTAGCCTGGCCTGACAGTCCCAGCCATAAGGTGCTCCCTCAAAGTCACACGTTGCCTGGGTTCAGGCCCTACAAAGAGAAGACACAAGGCTAATTGCATTGAGTAGTTTCTCCTCCACATCCCAGCAAGACAAGGCAGGACCTAGCTGAGCATACCCAGAAAAGGGTTATTAAGATCAACCAACCCTTCTGAGGCCCTTGAGGTCCCCCAGAGAGCTGAAAACACAACCACCTCATCACAGAGCAGGGGCACAACAGTCCCACCACAACCGATGGGACAGATGACCCAGGGACTCCCTCTCCCCTGCAGCTCTGGAAAGGTCTCAGCTTTCCCCTAGGAGCACAGGCACGAGGTACACCTTCCTCCAAACACCTTTCACACAAGCAGCTTCTCTCCTCCACAGTCTCCTAAGAGTCTGAGAGCTCTTGCAGCTCAAGCAGGGGCTGACCCAACTTGCCATGTTTCAGCACTGCTAATAACTGCTTAAAAAAAACTCTTGGGGAAAAAACAGAGTTTTGTGGAAACTACAGATTGGTACCATTCAGTTTTTGTAAGGTGGGAATTTAATTGGTGTCTCAGAGGGAAACTTGGGTTTGTCATGGTTAACTCTTTTCCTTTTGTGAAAAACAACTTAAACCAATCTCATTAGTCACTGTTCATGGCTGATCAATTAAAGCAGGAATCAGGACTCAAAAAGGGCAAAAGAAAATTCAGTGATATTCATCTTTCTGTATTAGAAAATATTATGGAGATTATAATTTGGCTGGAATGGATGTTTCTGCGTTTTCTGTTCATTTTCCCCTAGGTAGCTTGCTGTGAGCATCATGGCTCTCTGAACCTGCCATGGTAGGTAACACCAACCAGTTTAACGCTGTGAGCATTAGGAGCTTAGTACAGAAGATGCCCAAAGTCATCTGTATTTCTACCTAGCCGGGTTGAAAGAGAAGAGAAAGCTGGCTGGCCATAGTTAACTTGCATGCAAAGGGCAAGGGCACCAAGCACAAAATATAGATGTTGCAATTATAGCTTCCAGTGGCCCACCATGCCCCACTGCTAAGCCAAGGCAGCTCCGTGCCACCAAAATCCCACCAATGCCCATGTGAGCCCAGGCAAGAGCAGGAGCTGCAGCTGCTCCAGCATTGCCGAGCTGTCCTGCAAGTAACAGCCCTGCCAAGGCAAGCAAAGTGTTTCCTCTGAAACAGGAGCCCCCAGACAGGCTGACGTCAGGGAGATAAGGCAGGAGCCTGAGCTGCCAGTCACAAACACCACCATGTGCTCCTGGCCAGCTCCCGAGGCAAACAGGGCTTGATGCGATCAGCACATGGCACAAACTCCTGGCTCTGCAGGACAGCAAACCCGGACCTTGCCAGGAGTGCTGTGCAGAGGGTACAGCACCTTTAGGCACCCCCAGCTTGGGTGGCCTCAAGGGCAATCCTGAGCTGGTGGTTGGTGAAGACCCTGGCAGACAGAGGTGGGAAGGCAGATGATGCTGCCCACTGAAAGGGGAGGCTGTTTGCAGCCTCTGCAGGCAGAGCAGACCCTCGATTAAGCCTAAATACAGGCTTGCACTAAACATAATTGTGTCATCAAAAAGGATAATTTATTGCAGAAAGTGTGCAAAGTAGGTATTTAGGGGTTCGAGGTAAAAGTCTAGCAAGATCTATGAGGCCCTCTATAGACAGATAGGAGCAGCCTCACGCTCACAGGCCCTGGTCCTCATGGGGGACTTCAACCACCCCGATATCTGTTGGAGAGACAACACAGCAGGGCATAAGCAATCCGGGAGGTTCCTGGAATGCATCAATGATAACTTCCTTCTCCAAGTGGTAGAGGAGCCAACGAGGAGAGGTGCTATGCTGGACCTTGTTCTCACCAACAAGGAGGGGCTGGTGGGGAATGTGAAGCTCAAGGGCAGCCTGGGCTGCAGTGACCATGAAATGGTGGAGTGGTGGAAATGGTGGATCCTTAGGGCACCGAGGAGGGCGCACAGCAAGCTCACTACCCTGGACTTCAGGAGAGCAGACTTTGGCCTCTTCAGGGATCTGCTTGGTAGCGTGCCATGGGACAAAGCCCTGGAGGGAAGAGGGGCCCAAGAAAGCTGGGTAATATTCAAGGATCACCTCCTCCAAGCTCAGGAGCAATGCATCCCAACAAAGAAGATGTCAGGCAAAAATGCCAGGAGGCCTGCAGGGATGAACAAGGAGCTCCTGGACAAACCCCAACACAAAAAGGAAGCCTACAGAGGGTGGAAGCAAGGACAGGTAGCCTGGGAGGAATACAGAGAAATTGTCCAAGCAGCCAGGGATCAGGTTAGGAAAGCTAAAGCCCTGACAGAATTAGGGACGCCAGGGACATCAGGGGCAACAAGAAAAGATTCTATAGGCACGTTGGGGATAAAAGGAA
>NW_008794951.1:4679163-4688026 GCF_000699145.1 Aptenodytes forsteri
AGAGAAGGCTTCGGGGAGACCTTATTGCAGCCTATCAGTACTTAAAGGGGGCTTCTAAAAAAGATGGGGACAAACTTTTTAGCAGGGCCTTTAGGCCTTTAGGCCTTTAGGTCATCACTAGATGACGTTTAAAGGTCCCTTCCAACCCAAACTATTCTATGATTCTATCTATTCTACTATCCACCACAGACTTAGTGAGGATTTGCTTTTGTCAAAGAGCACCTCATTTATCCGGGGATGGCTAACGAAGCACTCCTACCCCAGTGCACCAGGGCACAGGCTGCCCCTGCAGGCTGGCAGACAAGCTGCTGTGGTTGGTACTGCGCAGGGTGCAGGATTGCTGGCAGCAGCATGGTCACACCAGCTTGTGAACAGCACAGCTTGTACCACACACAGTTTTCCTTCTCGCCCCAGCACGGGAGATGATTATGCTCCGCACACCCCTGTACAGTTAATCTTGTTAACCTATTTTGCAAGACTGGAATCTAATTCAGCAGCTTTAATGCAAGACTGATGCCACACCAGGGCTGCTCCCGCTACAGGGCGCATTAGGAGGAATCTGTGTTACGTCTAGCAGATCTATGCGCAGCCCCAGATGGGTCAACACTGCACAAAACAATGCAGCAGCCCTGCACCATGAAATGCGATGGTCTGCTGAGCCAGAGGTGCATGGCTGCTGTGGTCCAGGGGCACCACCAGCATGGGACACACGGGCTGACATGGGGCAAGTAGGCAGCACTGATAAAGAAGAAAGAAAGTGTTTCTTCCAAAATCTTCATTTTCCCCCTCAGGTGCTCAGATCTAACTGCAAGGGACTGGCTGGGTCCCATACAACCACGCTAAAACGTCAGTGATAAAAGCTTTAGTATTCTTGAGCATCTAAATGCTCCAGAGATACTCGAGTTCAGAACATGCTTTGCTCTCCCATCACCTTTCCAGCTACTTTGCCCTGCACTAACAGCTGCAATAACACGTAAGAGGGGAGCCACTCCTGTGGGCTATGATCCATGCCAGAAGTCTGGGCTGAGACTCTGGAGAGCAGCAGCTCAGGAGACAGGGACTGGTTCAGCCCCCAACAATTACCTCACTAATATTGCTGATAATAATAAGCGGACACAGACAATTAGCAGCTGGAGAAAAGCTCTGTGGTTTCATTCAGTCTTCGTGAAGTAAGAACCCTACAGTGGGAAAGTATCTCAAAAACAGCTGAGGCAATTTGTGTTTGGGTTTTGTTTCCCCATGTGCAGAAATTACGAATGAAATACTGCGTAAATCAGGCTGTTACAAGAGCTCCCACAGCCCTTTGGTCGTGTCAATCATCTGATTGCCTTCCGTGAGAGTGTCTCCATGAGTGAGGACTTTTGGCAGGAGTAAAGTTTGAAAGATGAAGCACTTGCACATAATGACAGATTCATGGAATAATATGAATATTTATACACACTGGCATGGAAGCACTAAGCTTCCCATACAATTATTTATGTGCTGTGTTCAGGCATGCCATTCATCTTGGCTACTTTCAATTGAGCAGCTTTGTGGCTCGCAGAGGCAGTCAACACACACTCGACCACGCTTCGCTCCGTTTTGTATCAGCGCTGATTCAATGCCACAGCTTCTGCAGAATGATGCCAAGGCAGCGAAGGCAGATTTCACCCCAGCGGTATCACAAGGACCGCAGTAGTACACTGCCCTCACTACGAGCTTTACTGGCTGGGTCTCTTGTACCCACAGCTCTGCTTTCCCTTTGCTTTTGCATGAAGCCAGAGGGTTTTCCCCCCCACTGACAGCCCTAAAAGACTCACCGAGGCTGAGGCCCCAGAGACAGAGCTTGAGAGCACTGTACTCTCTCTACAGGTTTGTCCATGTGGCAAACACACCCTTTTTTGGCACCAAAGCAGTATTTCCAAGAGAGTGGGGTCAGCTGCAGAGGAGCAAGCGGTTAAGCACAGACACTGTAGACCTGGTGTGCCCTCTTGTTACAATGTGCTGCAGGAAAAGAAAATATTTTGCTGTTGTTATTTCTCTTAATCAATACTGGCAGCGGGAGTGAATCCACAAAATCCAGCATGAAACAGTGGAATACAAATGTTGCAGGGAAAAACTATGAGACAACTCGTGGTGTAAGGGATGTGAGTAGGCACAGCATGGAAAAAATGTGGCTCTCCTACCCAAGAAAACCAGTCTGGGAGAGGCATCCACCATGGTGAGGTAAGCAACCTTACAGATGTACTTATGGGATTTACTGAGGGTTTTTTCCTACCTGGAGTATTTTTCTTTATAGAACAGAAATCAGCAGAGAAATAGTCCTCCTAAGCCCGTGGTGTGGATGGCAGCCCAGAGACTTACATCCTGCCAGAGCTGAACTGTGAACTCCTAAGCCCAGAGTGCTAGGAAAAGGTATTCCCAGGGACAACTGCTTTCTAGCAGCATTTACCTTTTTTTTTTTACATAAACACAAATAGTACTACACCCACAGACTGCCAGCAGCAATAGTGTAAGAGACTTGGGCAGGGAATTCACAGCCTGCCCCCCTCGTGTAACACCTTCCCGATTACTCCTGCCATCTTGCACAATCAATACTAATTATATCCACACTGTCACTCGGCTATCGAGGAGTAAAATGGTGATGATTATGATGATGGGGCAATAGAAACGTTCATCCTATGCACATCAGTAATCTGAACTCACTCATGTGCTCTGAAGGCATTAGGGTGGATGTGCTCTGAATCCAGAGAGATTCAGATCAGACTACGAAATAGCTGTGCGGACTATTGTGACCATAACCCCTAAAAGTTAATTAAAACATCAAGTGCTTCCAAACCAGTGCCCCATAAAAAACATTTTTCATAGGCACTCTCATTCATGAAAATTTGCAAGACAGGCTGCGTCAGTAACAAGGAGACATCTGTACAAGGCAATAGAGATATGTTAAACAAGGCAATGTTATAACCTCCCTTGGACCAGGGGATTTCAAATGAGAATTTCTGGACATTTCCCAGTCCCACTTTTGGCTGGGCTCAATGCAACAGCTGAGGAACTGACCAGTTTGCCATTTCTTGAGGGGAAACAAGCCCAGGCTCAGCCTCCTTCAGTGCCAAATGCTGAACAGTGTTTTGGGAGTGCTGGATCCAGCACAAGCAGCTCTGCGGTGGGACTCACCACTAGAAGCTCCTTCTGTGTAACCCCGCACTCAGCATCGTCCAAGAAGCCAACTGTAGTGGGCAGAGCAGGTTTTCCTGCCAGAGGGTGATCTGAACACTGTCACCATGGGCAGGCCATGCCCGGAGAGGCACTGATGTCCCGAGAGCACAGTTTATCACTGACTCTCACAGTACCTTCATGGCCATGATACAGCATGATACCCTGAGCCCTGCAAATCACATGCACACACATACAGTTGTCCATCTCTAAATTATGCATGCCCAAAACCAAAACACAAGCTTTCATGAGTATTTGTGTCAGACTTCACTGCGCAAAGCTCATTTAAGTCACACAATTCAGACACATTAGGATTGCTTTTTTTCCTCAGTGCTACATATACCAAACTCAGATGCTAAACCAGAAGCAATTAGCAGTGTGCTCAGCAGTATCCTCTGCTGACAGATCAAATGCGTCAGCACAAATGTACCTATGGACACTGCACAATTTGGTGCAGTGAAAGTTGGTCTGTGTGGCCAGCTAGATCTGGCTCTCAAAACATAGCATTTAACCAAGAAAAGCAAATAGACAAAGAGTGAAAGCAGGCTAAAAAGCCATCAACAAAACTTGTGCTGCATGGTACAATCTGGAATAGAGCCTCAGTGTCCCCCAGATCCATTGCTTTCTGCTCCATACCAAAACTCAATCTATTGCCTTTCCCCTCTCACCAGGGGAAAAGATTTATGCAAGACCCAAGCAGGCCTGTGTCAAATCCAAAGGCATTAAACATACAGAAGGGTGCTTTACCTATCACAATGCAAATTACATCTGCCGTAAGCCATAAAAAAGCTAATTTCAAACAACAGTAATTTAACAGAGTTATTCCAAGGAGAATGAGTGGCTATATTTGTTTTCTTTCTGATATTGCAATAGCAAACCATGCATGAAGTTTATTAAGCCATGCTAATTGTCTTTCTGTTCTAGTACATTTTAGCCATATGGAGAATCTGGCTGGCGCTCAAAAGACAAAATTGTTATTTGGGGAAAAATATCCTGAAAAGCTTCGACTGCTTCAAATGTTAATTTCTTTAACAATGTGAATAATACATAATCAAAATGTCAGCCTGGATGTTGTACAACATGTTGGAATCCATCAGAGAAAGGTAATTTGCAAACCCCAAGGAGATACACATAGGAAAACAGCTGAGTTCACGTAAAACATTTGCCATTAACCTGAAGAGTTCATGCTTACCGGGGAAAGCAGATGATCGCGCCAGGTACAGTGCCCATCCAGAAGCACGTGCTAGTACTGTGGTGCAGAAAAACCCCTACCAGAGCAGTCAGGTCTCCGAGTCGAAGGCTGGAGATACTAAACCCGTGGGAAGAAATCGGGGTCATGCTCAGATCCCTAAGTCTACTTTTCACCATGACCATGCAAGAAGCCCCAGAAAGCACACAGCCCATCCAGGGAGACAACCCCCTGCCCAGGGTGTTGGGCACTGAATGGGAGAGAGAGATTCAAAGGGAAGAAGGTTGATGCTGGATTACTGACACCATTTCCATGAATCGTTCATTCAAAAGTTTGCATGCAGAAACAAAAGCCTGGAAGAAGCCTTCTCAGCATAGAGACCCCCCTAAATGTTACATGCAAATGATTTTTCAGGTGGAAAATATATTTCAGGTGGTAAATTCTCATTCAGCTACTATTCACAAAGGAAATCTCAGCAAAGGCTGAGACTTTAATAAAGTTCATCACTACAAACTATCTTTGTTAAACTTTCCAGACCCTTTCAGCTGTATAACAAATGAGTATCAATACACAAGATTAAGATTTCACAATCACTTGCATGCCTTGCTTAACTATTTTTTATTTAGACATCTAATTTTTATTTCATTGAGATGACACAATGTCAATAAATTAATTCCAAGAAACATTTTATATGCCACGATTTTTTTCCATCCTCAGCACACTTTGTTCTTGTGCTGCTGTAATTCATGCCACCATTTGAAACAGTAAGGTTAGCCATAAAACAAGTCACTGATGATAGTCTTATGATACAATCCAATTATTTATGAAAAAGGATATTTTATTTTATTATTGCCTTCTATTCTAAACAATAAAATGTAATGACTTGCTGCTGAGCAGGAAGATACAGGAGCGCCAAATCATGACATATAGGATACAGTTAATATGAATAATATGGTAAATTTTTATTTTTAAATATTTAAAATAATACTGATTGTGGATTAACAGAATTTATGGTTGCATGATTCTCAGCTTTTTCATTACGTGGCTCTGAACCCCCACAATGGCAGAATAATTGCTGTATTATGTATCTCTTCATAACTCATGGATTACATAAGGTGAATATTAAGAACAAGCTAATATGTACAAAACACCTTAAAGCACATTGTCGTCTAGGGGGGCTTGAGGAAAATCCACATACAGACACAGTGCCATTACCAACTGTTTTAACTGTTACTTTGAGAAAGATAATAGAATATCTCAGAAACAGAGGGTAGTGTGTATCAAGGCCTTCATCCAGATTACCCAAGGGGATGCTTTTGGACGAGCACCACAGCCTTGCCCAGAAGCATGGCTGCCCTCCACCAAAGCTCATAAGAGCCTGGAGGAAAAGCGGATGCTTTCCTACAGACACGACACGTTGCAAGCCAGGAAGGACGGGCAGGCAAGGCTGGTCTCCCACACCTTCGCACAGAGAGAGCTTTTGCCAGCTCCTCCTCAAGCACGTCCCACTCTGCAGTCTCTGTCCTTCTGCCCAGCTGCTGGAAACCCCCTGCCCTGAAAGATGGGGCTGGAAGGCCTTGAAAAGTGGCTTGCTGCAACTTCATCCATGTGAGCTAAAGCAAGCCAGGCCTGCTTTACACCAAGAGCCTACCACCAGGTCTACCATAAATTGCAATAAACTACTTAAAGACTACAAATGGACTAGGGTAATTGGGGATTACACAATACTCCGGCATTGATAGTTGTTGGGGGTTTTGTTACGCAAGCAGTCATCTCAGAAAAGGAGAAAGCAAGATCAAATCTTTTGTTGTTTCTCATTGTTTACATGCCTTGTTGTACAACAGAATAAAGGTTTCAGCTGATTTTTAACATAAAAATTCATGCACTGCTACTGGACTAAGCACAGTTGGTCCTGAATATAATTACACTCCAAAGGAGTTCAGAAACCCACGTTTCTACTGCCTGATAGAGCTTCCTTCCAAATGGAAACTGCTCAAGGCAATTCTCCTATGTAGCTGGAGTGATTCTCAGGAAAAACCAGATGGCATGAACCATCTCCCAGGAAAAGATGGCATTTGCTATGCAGTGAGAAATGTTAGAGGGCAAACAAGCCCCCCCGCCTGTGCCTGACACATCTTCCCCACATCAAAACAAACCCGTCATTTTGCCTGCTGAAAGCCAGCAGGAGAAAAGAGTTTAAAAAAAAAAAACAAACAGACGTAATCATGTAGGCTCTCCCGCTTAAGCTACATGGGAAGCTGCTGTGACTCAATTCTTCAGTCACGTAGCAGAGGAATGAGTGAAGCTGCAGTGAGGAAGGGTAACTTTCATGACAACTTTTATTCCAATAAAGTTCCATTTTCAGCATTAAAAGGAGGTTATTCTTTCCACAGTGCTTGTACACAGGCAGGCAGGTACTGCAGCCCAGATGGAGACAAGCCCCACGCCATTTCAACACCTTTATAAATGCATGGGAGCAATTTACTCATCCAGGACCTTGACGGGGGCTTGCTAAACAACAGGAACAGCCTCACATGGTTCTTATCCCCATCTGGCAGTTTTGGAAAGCCAGACACAAAGACCAAGTTTTGCAAGGCCTCAGGCTTCAGAGTAGACTTTGGTGGAGCTCTCCAGGAGTCAGCCCTCCCTGCACTGAGCTAATTCATCAACAAAGCATCCCAGCATCTGCAAGGGGAAAGGACTTCCAGCCCAAACCACCGAACATGCACAGGAGGTGCCTGGGCAGCCTCCTGCTACCTTGCCTAATTTCAGCTCATTGCAGTCGTCTTGCTGCTTTTCCTCATTTTTGCCATTCCCTGAGCCCATCCGCACCCTCTGGGTGCCGTTGCAGTGCCCCGGGTGCCACACGCCATCTCGTGCCTGCGTGTGCCCACCAAGGCGAGGGGCTGCCCCAGGCCGCTCCTCTCCCCTCTCTGCCCTTCCATTTACTCCACAAATAACACTTTCAAGTGAGAGCTGGGTTTACAGCCCTGGGTTTTTGCAAATGGGAAAGGTAAGCTCTAATGAGGGAGAAGCAGGAATATTTTTGCATCAAACAGCAATTACTGAACACGCTGCCTTCTGAAGATTAAAAGGGTTTTTAAAAAATAATGAATACACCTGGGCTTGTGCACTCAGTTGAGTCTTAAAACTCAAGGAA
This sequence comes from Aptenodytes forsteri, assembly GCF_000699145.1. Taxonomy (NCBI): domain Eukaryota; kingdom Metazoa; phylum Chordata; class Aves; order Sphenisciformes; family Spheniscidae; genus Aptenodytes; species Aptenodytes forsteri. The sequence goes on from NW_008794951.1 coordinate 4,686,708, forward strand.
TCTGAATTAGCCTCATTTCCTCAGGGAAAATAATTTTTTATAAGTGTAGTTTATACATTCTAGAGACTTAATCTGTCACCTGCAGTGCTGTGAACCAATTCCAGGGACTTGCACATGAAAGGCTGGGGGAAAAAAAAATCTAAGCGAAACATCCTTTCAATACCTCATTTCTGGTTGATTGCCCTTGGAAATACAGAAAGTAAAGAAGAGCAAAGAGGAAGGAAAAGCAAGAAAATATTCATGTGTCCACCCTTACTAGTGGCACACATCAGCATTTCCTTACCTGTACAGCCTTCATTGCTATTTACATTTTAATTACTTTTGCGTGGTTAATTGCACAGTCAGTGAGGCACAGAACTCCATAGCATCCTGATCGTCAGAGTCATTAACCCTAGGTTTGTCTGAGAATATAGGTACTGAGAAATAAATTCACCTACTAGCACTGCAATAAAACTTGCAGACAGGCTTTATCTGATACAGAATCAAGCACGAAAGAACAAACTCCCCTTATAACGAGAGGGACACCCTGTGCTGTGCACATGGAGCGGTCCCACACATCTTATCCCTTGGCCTTGAATGGTCATTTCTTATTAAAGAGATGTGCATGCTGCAAGTCACCCTGCGCCACCAACCCCCCGGCCTCCCTACCTGTCCTCTGCTCCTGTGCCAGCTGGCCCAGTATTTAGGGTACCACAAATTCCAAAGCAAGGACATTGCTATTTGCTGTTACATGCTTTCTGCACTTCAGTTCCCCTTTTGCAAACTGCAGACCCCCTGACATGGTGGCCCTGGGCCACCCACACACCCCCGAAGGGGTGCTCCTTACTTCAGCACACACTGGGCTTCCCCACGCTCCGCCTGCAGGACTTGGCTCTGTCTCTGCCCCATCCCTGCGAGCAGCACATTTTTTGAAAGATGAAGTTTTCCTCCAGGACACTTTCCTTTGTCAGAAGTACATAGTTGTCACTGCCATCTGCACTTTGAGCTTCAAGTAGTCTTAAGTATGGTGGGGTCAGGCCAAAAAGTATCTAGAATATAAAAGCCACAGACCCTAGGAAGTTCCTTCAACCCATGCAAAAAAGTCCAGTCCTACACCCAAGCCTGTTTGTAAGCCTCCCATCAGGACACTGTTTATTAGCTCAAACTTGAAAACTGGTAGAGAAAAATAAGTCATTGCTTTTCTGTCCAACCTCCTCCAAAAACCTTCTTCTCTGCTCCAGATCGTGCCACAGCTGAGCTTTCCCAACTTATCCCCAAGTTACTGGTTCACTTCCCAAAGCAGGTGGTGTGGTTTAACCCAGCAGGCAGCTAAACACCAC
>NW_008794951.1:4688167-4701498 GCF_000699145.1 Aptenodytes forsteri
CAATTGCTCGCCACCCGCCGACCGATGCCCAGCCAGTCCCTGGAGTCACACCCCCACCGGCCAACTCCCCCCAGTTTATGTACTGAGCATGACGTCCCATGGTATGGAATGTCCCTTTGGCCAGTTTGGGTCAGCTGTCCTGGCTGTGCCCCCTCCCAGCTTCTTGTGCACCTCCAGCCTGCTCAGTCGGTAGAGCGTGGGAAGCTGAAAAGTCCTTGGCTAGTGTAAGCATTACCTAGCAACAACTAAAACATCGGTGTGTTATCAACATTGTTCTCATCCTAAATCCCAAACACAGCACTGTACCAGCTACTAGGAAGGAAATTAACTCTATCCCAGCCAAAACCAGGACAGCAGGTCCCACAAGCTGAGGGGTGAGGCAGCACCAGCTTGCTCAGGGACACCCCAACCCCTCAGCTCAAGCTTGCTGTTGCAGGGCAGGCTGGTGGAGAGAGCAGAGCACACTCACAATAGCTTGTGCTCCTGATGAAGCCCGTGGCATTGTATCAGGGTGTGCTGCTGTGACCTTGCAGGGAGCAGAGAACAGCATGAAGAGCAGAGCCAAACCACTGCTTGCCAAGACGTGTCTGGGTCTGGCAGGAGGCAGTGCTGGGGAGCAGCCCTTGGCTTGATTTGGTGCTGCTACGGGTGGGACAGAAAAGACACCTGAACCATTCAATGGTCACAGTTTAAAGTGCATTTTCCTTTGATGGGTTTGATAAAGCTCTATCATCTGGTTGTTTCAGTGGCTGAAAAAGCATCAGAAACAGAAGCATCACCTGGCCTGTCACAATACACAGCTCCTGTAATTACTGTGGGGTAAGTAGGCAGAGGACTCCAGGTTCAAAAGAGGCCTTGAAAGCGCTGCAAAACACCAACACCATCAGATTTACAAAACCTACTTGCAGTCAGTGCTCTGATGTGGCCATTTCCCTAAGGTGCAGGCACCTATAAAAGCTAAGAAATGTTCACTTCTCCTATGCGAGATATGCGAGTTTGTGCTCCTAGCACAGCTTTCCCCAGTGAAACTGTTTTAATTTAAGGACCTTGTTTCTCCATCCCACAAGCCCATACATTGTGCTGCAGGCAATTAATGTTGGGAATCTCAGCTAGTAAAGGGACACTTCTCCAGGTTACAGCACAGGAGCGCTGTGCAGCCACCACAGCGGTGTCTGCAGGACGGGTGGAACGCACACACGTTCCTTGCTCTCCCTTATTGGTAAGTACAACTTAAGCAAGGAAGCCCTCTTTGGAGGGGGCCCACCAACTGCTTTGTGGTTATACTACATCAGCTCTGTGCTTTGCTTTGGTCCAAACAGAACTGAGTTACTCCACACAAGCTGAGCTGTGGTAACTGCATGTGCTCCTCTAACTCCAAAAGAAATGCAAAAAGAATAGGCTTTTAAGTCACTGTGTTGGGGAGAATTCCTCGCAGAGCCATGCCACGATGAGATAGAGAAGCTGTAGCAAAGCTACAAGCTAATGCCAGATCTCCTTCCTCCCACTCCGATACTTTTAGATGTAAAGCCATCTGGTAAGAGGGATATAAAGCGAATTTTAACTTGCACTCATAACACAAGCATGGTTGAAAACTAGATTAACTATAGTCCATTTGAGTTCACTGGAAATGTACCAACCACTAAATTAGATTGATCACCACTAATCTCTATCTCCATCACTGCTGGTCTCTGGTTGAGCCTAGGGAAAGAACCAGTAGAGCCAAATGGAAGAAAATTGAATCAAGTTTTGATTGTATTTCTTCAATAATTTTTAAGGAACAGACTGGGAGACCAGGCTACTCTCTAAGTTTCCAACCCCTTGTGGTGGAGAAGCTGCAGAGAATTAATTTGCAGAAAGTTTGTCCAAAATTTTGAACCATGATTAAAACAAGATGATGATAGCCTCATTAACACAGCCAACCAAATCCTACCAGGTCTGACCCTTAACTGCATTTCAGTAGAACACAAAGATCTTTTATTTAATCAGTCTCAAAACAAGACAGCCTGTACATTTCAGAAAACAAGCCTTATATATTCCCCAAGTGTCAGGCCCAGAGGATTTCCTTTACTCTCTTCCATCCACATGTTTTTCTTTGTTCCCATGGCCAAGTTTTCCTGTGACCAAGGCAGGGGTTCAGACTCCAGGTCTTGAAAACAGCACCAGGATCTTTATCCGAGAACTAGGCAGGATTTGCTGGGGTCGTGGATGCTGTTGGCCAACAACAGGCACAGCCATACCAGTGCCATTAGCTACTGTGAGCAGTTAAAAGCCTTCAGTAGGGGTCCATCTCTGCTTCTATGCTTGTTCCTGGCTATTTTGGGCTGAGATCAGGGCAAACTCTATGGAGAAGTTGCTCAGGAGAAAACCAGCACAATGCCTGCCCCTCCTTCCATGTACACAGCCAGCAGCTGCCTTTCTCTGCTCTCTCAGCTGGGTCCTTCCACCACCATGAACCTGGGTCCACACCTGGGAGCAAAGGCATTCACCAGGCTCAGAGCACCCAGAAAAGGGTCTCCTCAAGGCTTCCCTGAGGCTTAAACGTTGCAAATCAAAAGCATAACTATCACTGAAGGGAAGAAAGGGAGGAAAGACTTCTCTCATTCATGGACCAAGTCATGCTCCCGACTGCACCAAAAACTTCTCAGGGACATCTCAAGCCAAGAAGCCCACACCTTGTTCAGAAATATCTGGGGAAAAAACTTTATGCAGATTTCCTGAGCCAGACTTAATTACCTCAGACACCCGATATGCAATCCCATGGTATGGGCCAGGTCAGAGCCCTCAACAGTTTGTGGGTGACCTTGTGCAAGTTGTTCAGCCTCCTTCTTCACGGTCCCAGAGGAAAGAGGAGAATTTTTACAGAACTTTCTTCAGATAAACTAATTCAAGCCTGTGTCTGACATGCAGTGCCAGGATGCAAATATGTAATGGATATACCCTACAAGGCATTCAGGTTACAAGTTCTGCTCCTGTTATTGTTACAAAAGAGTTGTTTAGTCTATACACACTCTCTTTACCACACAGATCATACTCTGCAGAAAGAGATCCTGCAAAATTCCAGGCAATGGAGAAAGTTGTTGCATGTTTGTGACATTCGAATGCAGAGCTGGCTGAAATAATATTTATCTCCCCCACAACAGAAATGTCTGTCTGTGCTGAAAATTTCTGTAAGAAAAACCAAGCCACTTACTGATGTTTAAATTCCTTGTAGAAGAACCAAGGGAAAAAATTAAAAATAACAGAACAACAAAATGTGTCACTTGATTTACACTAACCTCGGTTTTGAATCACTAGGGCATGATCCTTCCCTGCTGAGCCCAACTTGAGCACAAGGCAGCCTTTAAAACACCCCTTCTAAATACCTATGAACAAGCTGTGCAGCATGCAAGTGAACACAAAGTGTCCTCCTTTACTGAGTGATTCAGGGGTTAAGTATGATAGATCAATGTAGCTTTCATTTAGACACAGCTTTCTAGCATTAATAGCATTTCTGAAAAATATGTTGACTATTTCTACGTCTCACTGACCCTCAGCCATATCTTTATTTTTCAGCTGCCTTCCCCCTTGCTACTGCTCCATTTCCTTCCTAAGTTTTCAATTAAATCCAAGCCGTTGATGTAATTCAGGCATTCAGAGGGCAAAACAAAACCCACCCTTGATCTTAATCCAGAAGTCTTTAAAAACAACTGAGGTCAAGGTGTTAGGATTGCTCGACTGGCCAGAGGACCATGTGGAAGGAGCACCCGGGTGCTGAACAGCTCTGTAGAGAAGTACTGTATCTTAGACTACAATAGCTTCTGCTGTAGTACTAAGGACCTCAGCAGCTGCCAACACCGGTTGCTAAAGAAACTTTCTCAGTCTAACATAGCAAAGTGGGATTTCACTTGTGTAGCACTTGTAGATATGAGCAAAAATAAGATCTTAAATGCCTCTCACTTCAAAAACCTATGTATGAACTGGCCTTAAAGGTTGAAGCTCTCCATTTCCAGACAATTCTGTCCCTTCCTTCATCTAAAGCAAAAGAAGAACTACCCTCAGGGACTCCCCATTTGACATTTGTGAGAGATTATCAGCACTAAAGCCATAATCTAAACTGATGCCAGATTTTAGGTTCAAATATTGCTGGTCTCTGCTTGTGTCTTTTGGTTTTGAACTTTCAATATCTGCCTTCAGAAAGACATATCCCTGGTGTCATTATTAACAATACTCTACTTTGAATGTGATTTGAGCTGTTACAGAATGAAAGCTTGAGATATCTGCCAGGAAAAACACCAGAGAGCAAGAAAAGCAGTAGCTAGTGTTAAGAGAGAATCAGAAAATGTGTAATTCAACAGTAGTTAGAAAATAACAGCATCCAACCCACATTATAACTACGCACCCCCACCTCTAGAAGACAACACTATACAAAATTTTTAGTATCTTGGCTGTTAGCAGGGTTACATGTGCAAAGCCATTTATAAAACAATGATTTAAACCAGCAGCATTTCAGTAGTCTCAGATCTCCAGTATTACTTGCAAATTATCTAAACCTGCAACCTTTTCTGTTTTAATAATCTGTCAATCTTTGCTTCGCTACCTTTAGTAATGAAATGCAACACCAGCAGAAATACTAACCTTGAAAATTGCATGAAGTGCAAAACTGGGCATGTATTTTGGCAATTTAACTGCACTTTACTCAATGCCGTTAAATAAGCTATGTGATTTCCATCTGCTTTTTGTGACTGGCATGCTGGACAGATGTTAGAACAGTACTTTTCTGCTTCTGGTAGATGGATTCCATGCTTCACCCTGACATGAATCAAAGTCTTAACCAAGGTGCCAGTATTACTTTGGCAAAAAAAAGAGGGCTGACAGCAGGTGGGCTGAGGTCCTCTCAGCAGAAAGTAGATCTTCAGGAATCGTATGCAGTTTTCAGGAACAACAATGATTCAGAATTTCATAGATTAGTAAACTGAGCCAAGGAATAATGCTCTTATCCGCAATTCCATGGAAAAAGGAGAGTTTCTCCTATGTATGTCTTAGGAGGATCTTCCAGTTACTTTTACTGAGGCTGCTTAAACTAGCAAGCTAAGATACATATTGAGCATGCTGTTAGCTGGCCATGTTACAGCCCGTGGGATGCTTGCCAGTACTCATTCAGAATAAAGCAGTCACCAAATGCAGCTTCAAACATATCTGTCTGCATCCTAGCGTGACTTGTCAACTGGATTGCACTACCATGATGGGGTAAGAGATGGAAAAAAATTGTCTCAGGATAAAACAGTGGTTCCACCAAGCCCAGACACTAGCTCCAGCCCTCAGGGGGCTAAAAGGCATCCAGGCCCCTTGGCAGCCTATGCTGCCCTCAGCTACAACGCCCTTTGCATTAAAACTGCCCTCTCACTGTTGAGCGATGTTATTCAGTTATTCTCCAGAAATGCACTGCAGCCGTAGGAAGAGCTGCATGCTCGCAGCAACCTGCAGCTGACAAGCCATTACTGTGATTAACGTCCAGATTTTACATTACTATGTTCTTGGAGCAGAAGCGTTCAGCTCCCCACAGGTCACGGTTGGGCTGGAGGCAGTCAGCAGGGACAAGCAGCTTGTGGGAAAACCGGCCAGACCCTGCAGCAGCCTGACCCCAGCCTGCTCTGCCTCTGACACAGCAGCATCTCCCTCCGTCAACCCCACCGACTGTCCTTGCCAACAGCTCCGCTCATCATCTGCTTGCTCAGGCCAGATAGAGCCCAACCTTGTGTCATGTGTGGGAAACCGGTCCCTGCTGTGTCCCTTACCCCAGCTCCAACCCAGATGATACTGAAAGGAAGAATTTTTGTCACGATAACTTTCACTTGAGATTTCACTCTTACTCAAAACAGGTTTCTTGCCAGTTGGTTTTAATGTGATATTAACTGTTGTTATAGTGGTGCAGGCTCACATCACACTCTTAACAGCCGCCAAAGAGTGAAAGCTTTTATTTCCCATTGCTGAAACTGGGAAAATACAGACAGAAAGTTGGAAGTGCCCAGATAACTCCTTCAGCTCTGTGCTCACCTGTTTCAAAAATGTAAAGCAGCAAGGCTACACTGTCACCAGAAGAAGGTTTTCCACTAAGTAAGGATCAGCTCTTTACCAATGATTACAGATTGATATCTCTTGGTGATCAGCGGCTCAAAATCTATTACATTTGTACTACTGTGATTCCCTGCAAATGGGTCCAGGTCACAGGTGGCTTCACTTAGGACTGAATCAGCTCCCTAAGGGTTACAAAGACTACATTTTCAGCAGGATTTTTTTCTCCTCAGCTCTGTATTCAACAGTCTAATCTCCTACTGTGCTGGAGCAGTCTGCCTGGTATGAATACGGGCCATTGGGAAGGACCTTACAGAGCTGTCGACCTGCTAATGTATGTTCCAGAGCTCAGGGCCATTTGCTCTTCCTCTTGCTCCCCAGTGCCTCTTACCAAAATATCTTACCCCATGAGGCTCAGTTGTAGCATCATAGTTATGCTCTAACAGATGTGTTATTAAGCACCTAGACACCTCTTTCTGAATTTCGCTGCTGCATCTCAAGGGGCAAGATGTGCATTCATGCTGGCTGACTTCGGATACTTCAGTTCTGCTTTTTCACAGCCCTGACAGTGTCCCACACAGGTAGCTTAGGTGGTGGCAACAGCAGCGGCCCACCAGCACAGCCTAGATCTGCTCTGGGTGGCAGCTATGGTGCCTGCTGCACAACTAGACAGGCCTCATGTCCCGGGCAGAGGGCTCCTCCTGCAACTCCAGAGTGGGGACTTGACTTCCACAGAGAGAAGACTGCAGATCGCAGTGTCCCCAGTGCCTCCACGGTCTCACTTTAGCCAGCTTCCTGATCACCACTTCGAGACATCTGATTTTCCACACACCTCATTGCAGCACATTTCACTGTTCCAAACCTAAACTTTAGGAACTGCAACTGGCAGCAGACCAGCCCTGCATCTGGCCTTCATTCTTCATTTGTAGAACACAGTTATTCTGTTCACAACACAGAAGCCCAGACACCAAAAAAATGGGAGCCATTATTTGCCTTCAGCAGATTGTCACAGTAATGCCCTCCAAGTCTCATCCATCGAAATGGATTATACCAGCCTGCTTCCCTGGAGTGTCATGGAGCTTCTTTCAAGTGTTTTGTGCTCTGAAAGGCTTGTTTACAAGTGCTTTACTTTTAGCCAACAAGTATGAATTCTGTTTAAAAAGTTACTCAGATATTTGTCTGAAGTTCATTGTCAAGCTGCAGACAGCTAACCCATTTCAGCCACCACAATAAGCTACAAGGGTTCAGGAAGAAAGAAGGATGTTTATTTTTAATTTTTTTTAAAGCCATAAAAAACCAAAAGCCAAAGAAGAGCAATGAGTTTTTCCTGAGTAATACTCCATCATGCCAATAAGACAACAGGGTCTGATTTGGAGGAAGTAAAAGGCAATGGCTTTCTTTCCTAGCAGCCTTTACTTCCCAGGCAAAGAGGGCTGGGAGTAGAATAAGAAAAAAAAAAAAAAGACACTGACCTAGGGACCATTCCAGCACTCAGCAACTCGCTGGGCACTGAAGCTGACACAGTGATGGGTCCCAGGGGTGGCTTAAAGAGTGATGGCCATGAGAAGGAACCAGGCTTTTGGAGAGCAGTGGAAGAGTCTTCCCAAGACCTGGAAAAAAAAGAAATATATAAATAGTAGCTATCATTAGCAGTGCATACAGACTGAAAGGAAATATAAGGCCCTAATAATCATACCACAAATGTTCTTTTAAGACATGATCAGAGTATATCTAATATATCCTCATATTTATAAAGGTAGATGCATGCTAGGGTTGCACTGAACACAAGATGTCTATCCACATAGGAAATAATTTTCTTCTTAGCATCTACATGTCTCACCATCAAGTAAATGCACCTCACCAAATAAGTGTAGGTCTTTACTTCTCATTGGGCCATTCAGCAGGAGCACACCATCAGCACAATACCAGGATGCACTGGAAATGATGCAGTGCTCTGCGATGGAAGAAAACCAGATCCAAACTGAAAAACTCCTTAGGTTTTTATGATAATTAGGTGCCTGCACCACCTTCTGCCTCTCAGGGAGGGAGGGAAAGAAGTAATTATCAGCCATCCAAACTCCCTGCTACACAAAGAGGGCTCCCACGCTCCTGTCAGCTGTGACAACAGCCAGTACTCTGTGGGCAGCACCTGTTTTATTCCCCTGCCAAACAGCAACTGAAAGAGGCTGGTTTCACTGGTCTGCCTGTACTGGCATGCCTCTACTGGGCAACACTGATGTGAGGCTCAAACCAAGGAGCTCCTTCTGAGCAGTCCCTAGAGCACTTGGAGGGACAGAGCTGATGACTACCAGTCTCAACACTTACATGTGCAATCTGTAGAGATCAGCTTGTGGGATCACATCTGGCCAAAGACAGTCTGCCAGCAGACACCTCCAAGCCATCTCTTGCCAAGTGCAGCACAGCAGCTTTGAAAGCAAGCTAGGGGGGTGGGATTGCTGTCCTTCCCCCATGGGCAACAGCTCTGCTCTCTGAAGTCATGGGATGGCTGCCTCCTGCCTGAAGAAACAGCAAAAGCAGAACAGGGGTCTTCACTCTGTGCCCACAGATTTCAGTAATCAAGTTTCAGTCAACTTCAACAAGGGCAGAATGGATTTTTCTTAGACAGTTTTTTCTTCCGATTGAAATAGGTGACATCAATTTGACTTGTCAGTTTTAATCAGCATTTGCATTATGTTCTGCCCTGAAGAAGTTGTTCTGTTTTGACAAACAAGGGGAAAAAAGTCTAATGCATAACTCAAGCCTAGAATTTAGGATGTCAACATGAAAGGCAAAACTAATTAAGGTGCTTCACAGGAGATCCCAGCGCTTCCCACAGATACCAGTGACATGGTGCTTTAGACAGGCATTCTGTACATTTGTATATATACAAACACATCCAAATTGTCAGGGATTCACAAAAGGAAAACTGACATCAGTTAGTACTAGCAATGGAACAGAGCCCAAGATTTGCAGCTAAGTTCAAGCCTAATAATACTGGATATTCTTGCAAGGATACAGCAGGAATCAACCCCTCTTTCAAATAACAGAATGTAGTGACTCAAGATAAATATGCAAAGAAAGCGTTATCAGCAGCAGCTAACAAATGGAAAACTGATACAAAAGTACAGATTCGCCAGAGCATATTTGGTTCATATCTCCTGCTGTAGTCAGTCAGTATTACATACAGATATACCTCCAGGGACACCAATAGAAATATAAACCATTTTTTTACGTTTTTAAGACATTTCAATTGACTGTGAAGCAAGCTGACATCAGTTTTTTCCTTTTTTTGAAGCATCTAACGTGACCAACTTACAGGCGAAGTGTGCACCCAGGGCAAAACCACATGCAAGTGCCAATTATTTTGTTTAATGTTTAGTGCCGTTTCTGACACTGCAGAGCATTGCTGGAAGCATAAATGATGCAAAGCACGAAGGAGCATCACTGAAAGAGTCACTGTCAAAGCACACTTGGAGGTTCTTCACAGGACTTCTCCAACCCTTTGAGAAGCCTCTCAGCTCTTACAGCAGGAAAAGACACAAAAGGTAAGAGCCATCTTCAGTCCTAGAGCAATATTCAAGGTTGCAGTTGGGTTTGGATTGTTTTTCCACTGACCATAATTTGTTCAGATGTCACTGATGCTTGCACCCAGGAAAACCACATGCAAGTGCCAATTATTTTGTTTAATGTTTAGTGCCGTTTCTGACACTGCAGAGCATTGCTGGAAGCATAAATGATGCAAAGCACGAAGGAGCATCACTGAAAGAGTCACTGTCAGAGCACACTTGGAGGTTCTTCACAGGACTTCTCCAACCCTTTGAGAAGCCTCTCAGCTCTTACAGCAGGAAAAGACACAAAAGGTAAGAGCCATCTTCAGTCCTAGAGCAATATTCAAGGTTGCAGTTGGGTTTGGATTGTTTTTCCACTGACCATAATTTGTTCAGATGTCACTGATGCTTTTAAAACTGGATGAAATGCACACAGGGCAGCTCTGCACAACAGAAACAGGCCACATTCCCAGCAGCGTGTATTCCCCTCTGCTCCCTCACCTGTTCCCAAAGGCAGGAAGAGACACTGCTCCGAGCAAGGCTTCCCACAGCCACAGGGAGGTAGAGCTGCACACAGCACAAGAGCTTCATTTCTCCTATTTTATACTTCTGGCATTACCTGGTCTGGAAACAGAACTTGACAGCATTAACCAAGGCACGAATAAGGATAGACATAGCAACTTTATTGAAATACAACAGTGAGATAAACACATTGAAGATGGGAAAAAGCTACCTAGGATGAACAACAGTGCAACAAAAACATTGACATAAGCAGGCAAGTTTCCATTTTGACTGGAAACTGAGAGACACGAGAACAGCCTTCTAGGAGCTGGAAAGGGAACAACATCCTTTCTGGTTTTAAGATAGAGTTTGTTCTGCTTATGATCATTTCTGTGACATAGCTGGCTGCAATTATGACTGGTGGGGACACAGACAGGATCCTCCATGACCACGGTGGCCTCTTGTACATTCCTCCTGCCAACATCATCTGCTTGCTTGCACTATGCATAGATTTTGGAAGGAGTGTTGGGGGAGAGCTTGGGGGGAAGGGAGAGGAAGAGGGAGGAGAAAGCATGAATATTTTTAAGACAATTCCTCAGTTGAACAAGACAATAGCTATTTACTTGTTTTACAGGCAAGTTATGAGACTCTTGGGAATCAACGTTTCTATTGAAGTACCAACTGGCCTTTGACTACAGCAGTGTGAACACTGCTGCTCTAATAAATCACCGAAATCAAAGCTGAACCATGCCATGAAGAGAAGATTTCAGAAAGGGGATTTGTTTTGTTTGGGTTTTGTTTTTTGAATAGCTGTGACCTGATCAGAATCAGATTAGCCAAAAAGCAACTATTTTTTTCCTTAATATAACAGGGAGAAGAGTGCAGACAAGAAAAGTAACTCATAAAAAATGGAAGCATTTGGATTAATAGAAAGGCTGGAGCATTTCAGTGGAAGAGACAAAACATTTTGATGCATCTTCCTCTTCTGCCACAACCTCTCCCCTCAACATCCCACTGTGTTAGGACCAGGGCATGCCAGAGGGAAGCCATACTCAATGACATTGCAGGGCTAAAACACCACAATTCCTTCAGTGAAAGCTCTCTGCCTGCCTCAGTGGACCTTGCCCTTGTAGAAATCACCAGATTTTATGCCTCCTGCCTTTTCTGAAATGCTCTTTCCCATGCTATCAGTCTATAGGTCTGTTTCTGGAGTTAAATTCTTTCCCTAAATCAACACAAAATAAAGAAGGCTTAAAAATCTCACCAGGCTCACATAAACGGCTTCTTCACCATGAAATATTGATGTTAATATAGAGCATGAATAATTGAGCTTCTGATCTCTTTGAAGAGTCTAGCCTTACTGAATATTACAGGACACATAATTTATATTATTTGGATAGTAGAGGAAATAACAAATGGTTTCACCTCTTAACCCTGTCTAATAGGCAGCTTTAAGAACACCAAAGTACAGTAATTGCTATAATGGCAGCTTGCCCAAGTTAAGTCTTAATAATGTTATAATAAAAAGAGTCTTTTTGGCTCTTCTTTTTCAGATTGTTTCACCCTAAAAAGTAATCAATAAATGCAAATTTTCACCTCCTCACTGCAAATACCTGCTTGGTATTTCTTAACTTTTTTTGCACTCAGCTTTGCTGGAGTCCCACAACAGTGAGCCACCTGGTCACTGATGCTCCAGGTACCCCCCTCACTCTGGAACTGGCCAGATACAGCCAACGGGACAGAAGTGGAGACAAGGAAAGACTGGAGCAGTAATCCTGGAATGTTTCAGTCTTTCCTCCAGACTCCTTAGTCCCCATTTCCTACCACTAGACTCCCAAGCATAATTTTCCCTGAGGAGAAAAGACCTGAAAATAAACATCAGATGAGCACTGACCAGGGCTTGGCTGGCTACCAAAGCCTCTTCCACAGACTTTCCCAAGCAGTGCTGTGCACTTCAAAGGACTCTGTGGCAGAAGTGCATCCCACAGGCCAAGCCATCAGTCCCAAGCCAGGGTGATGTTGCTCCTGCCATAAGTGACTACAGAGCTCTGGACTGACTGAGCACGTAGATTCAATGACCAGGGAGTCCTCAGAGCAATCACTGTTCAGCTTCAGCTTTGCAGGCTTTATTGGTGTTGCTTTTCCCTTTTGACTTATACCCTCCACTGTTAACAGAATAGAGCATAAAATGGAATACCTTCATTTCACCTGATTCAATAGCTGATTTAACCAGCTTGTTATTAGAAATAAGTCAAATGAAGAAGTGATTGCACTTCCCTTTACAGAAAGAAATATAATTTTAATTATTCTTTCCTGGCATAACAATAATATTCTGATATCCCAGCTAGAGCCAAAGGCAGCTCAGTGGGAGGCAGGCAGGTGCTCAAAGATCCCCATGCCCAGCCTAGCCCAGTGCTGAGGTGGTCTCTTAACTCAGGCCCGAGATTCTCAGGATTCTTGACTAACTCCATTGGAATATATCCTTTTAGGACCATATTTGAGCACTGAAATCACCCATGCCCCAGTGACAGGGCAATGGAGAGAAGCAGGTATCTAAGGCACATAGCAAGGAACCAGGGAAGTCACTGCACGAGCTGCTTGCCTGAACCTGGCACTAATAAAGATCAAGCACAGGATTTAGGTGGAATTTCACACAGCTGACTATGGTCCTAAGAGCAGTTAAATCATTTAGGAAAGGATGGTTACAAATGCTCTAGGTATCTTTCTGAATAATGAAACCCAGCAGGTAATACAATTGAATATTTAATTTCACAGTAGCTGTGAATTTGTCTGCAAAACATTTACCCCTCATGCGTCCTGTCCCATCTACACAAAATCCATCCTAAGTGAATTACAAGCAGTAGGGACTTGGTCTAGCTGATGAACTGAAGCAGTGGATGCAATTTTACAACTAACTGTGACAAGTTCGACTGGGGCTAGTTCTGTTTAACATCTTTATCAATGATCCGGACAAGGGGATCGAGTGCACCCTCAGTAAGTTTGCAGACAACACCAAGTTTGGCGGGAACGTTGATCTGCTCAAGGGTAGGAAGGCTCTGCAGAGGGACCTGGACAGGCTGGATCGATGGGCCCAGGCCAACTGTATGAGATTCAACAAGGCCAAGTGCCGGGTCCTGCACTTCGGCCACAACAACCCCATGCAGTGCTACAGGCTTGGGGAAGAGTGGCTGGAAAGCTGCCTGGCGGAAAAGGACCTGGGGGTGTTGGTCG